>NC_082655.1:69972680-70278235 GCF_028023285.1 Balaenoptera ricei
TTCATGAAAGACAATATGTTTCCACCTTGCTTGATCTATTGGCTCACTCACTCTGAAGAAGCCACCTACCATTTCAAAAGGACACTTAAGGAGCTCTAAAGACAAGCCCACATGGCAAGGAACTGAGGCCTCCTGAGCTGTGTGAGGGAGCCATATAGGAAACAGATTCTCCAGTCCCAATCAAGACTTCAAACGACTGTAGCCCCAGCTGACATCTTGGACTGCAACCTCATGAGAGATCCTGAGACAGAACCATCCAGCTAAAACACTCACAAATAACTGACTCAAGAACTGCAAGATAATGTTTTTTTAAAAATACTACATGTTAGGGAAACACAGCAATAGATACCACATATGCATGGCAAAAATCTGAGCACATAAGACTATGTCAAACAACCGGTCAATCTTAAAAACAAACTTGAATGGTTACAGAACGCAAAAGCTTTAACAAGATAAAAAGTAGTTTTTCTCCACAAAACAAGTAACTGAGATAGTGTGGCAGCAGTGAACGTGAACATAAACCTGGATATAAGAAGTGCTTATCAGGAAGCCTGTTATGTCCAAGAATGTATCTTTAACATGAATCACAGTTAGAATACCAGATAGAACATGGCAAATAACACATGAACATTACCAAAGAGAAAGAGAGTTCAGAATCAGGAAAGTTCACATCCTTGCTGCTGCTTTTAAGACAGGTCGGGGACTTCCCTGATGGTCCAGTGGTTAAGACTCCGTGCTTCCACTGCAGGAGATACAGGTTCGATCCCTGGTTCGGTAACTAAGATCCCACATGCCGTGCGGTGTGGCCAAAAAATAAATAAAGTAATTATTAAACTATTTGCCTAATGCACCGATTAAAGAAAGAAAAGACAGGTTGGACTCAGAAACTGGACAGGAGTTTCGCAGGTGAAGATGGGTGGGAAAGCATAATAAAGAAACAGCTCCAGGGACTTCCCTGGTGGTGCAGTGGTTAAGAATCCGCCTGCCAATGCAGGGGACACGGGTTCGAGCCATGGTCCAGGAAGATCCCACATGCCATGGGGGCAACTAAGCCTGTGGGCCACAACTACTGAGCCTGCACTCTAGAGCCCGCGAGCCACAACTACTGAAGCCCGCGCACCCTAGAGCCCGTGCTCCGCAACAAGAGAAGCCACTGCAATGAGAAGCCCGCGCACCGCAACGAAGAGTAGCCCCCACTCGCTGCAACCAGAGGAAGCCCGCGTGCAGCAACAAAGACCCAACGCAGCCAAAATAAATAAATGAATAAATAAATTTATTTTAAAAAAAAAGAAACAGCTCCAAGTGTGAAACATGAAGACTGTTCTGGCAACATTTAAGTAGTCCAGCTTGACTAGAGCTCAAAACACACACAACAGAGAAATGAGAGATTACATAGGAAAATGCAGATCAGATGCCAATTCTGGAATATTCTAAAAAACAAGCTGATGGCTCACTATTCTATTCTGTAGATAGTAGAATGGAGACAGTTTTGGTAGTCACAGAAGTAGAAACAGTAATAATGGCAGTTAACATTTATGATTCACCATTTTTATAATCTATACAATAACTTATATGATATGGTACTATTATTTTCACCCCAGTATTATTAGATGAGAAAATTAAACTAAATTAATTTGTTCAAAGCCAGTAAATGGCTATGCAAGAATGTGAACTCAGTAAGACTCTCCAGAGTCCTTAATGAATTCTCAGCATGGAATAATACAGTTGGTTATACTTTTGATATGTACAGCTTGGATGTGAAAAACAAAGGAGGAGAACGAAGAAGCAATGAAGAAAGAGCAACAGCCCAGGCAAGATATAATAAATCTCTATTATGGTGGTAGTATGAATGAAAATTAAGAGAATTCAAGGAACACTGAAAGGGCAGAACCTACACTTTAGGCTTATTAACTGACTGGCTATGGGAAGTCAAAAGGACTCTTGAATTTTTTACTCTGAACCATCAGAATGATGATGCTTTTACAGAAAAAGACAAAGATGAGCTGGATTTTAAAAATGAAGGTTGGTTTTGCATGCTAAGTATACATAATCCACCAAACATCAGGTACAGAGATTCAGAAGACAAGTTGGAAGTGAAGCAGAGTCTTAGAAGTGGTCAGGGGCTGAGTAATATTCCACTGTATATATGTGCCGCATCTTCTTTATCCATTCATCTGTCGATGGACATTTAGGTTGGTTCCATGTCCTGGCTATTGTAAATAGTACTGCAATGAACATTGTGGTACATGTCTCCTTTTGAATTACGGTTTTCTCAGGGTATATGCCCAGTAGTGGGATTGCTGGGTCATAAGGTACTTCTATTTTTAGTTTTTTAAGGAACCGCCATACTGTTTTCCATAGTGGTTTGAGTTATTTGTAGTGAGGTGGATGGACCTAGAGTCTATCATACAGAGTGAAGTAAGTCAGAAAGAGAAAAACAAATACCGTATTCTAACGCATACATATGGGATCTAAAAAAAAAAAAAAATGATGAACTGATGAACCTAGTTGCAGGGCAGGAATAAAGAGGCAGACATAGAGAATGGACTTGAGGACACGGGGTGGGAGGGGGAAGCTGGGGCGAAGTGAAAGTAGCATCGACATATATACACTACCGAATGTAAAATAGTTAGCTAGTGGGAAGCAGCAGCATAGCACAGGGACATAGCTCAGTGCTTTGCGATGACCTAGAGGGGTGGGATAGGGAGGATGGAAGGGAGGCTCAAGAGGGAGGGGGTATGGGGACATATGTATGCATACGGCTGACTCACTTTGGTGTACAACAGAAACCAACAAAGTATTGTGAAGCAATTAGACTCCAATAAAGATCTATTTAAAAAAAAAGAAAAAGTGGTCAGGGGCAAAGAAAGAGACTTGAGAAGGCCTAAAAAGAAACAGAGGAGTAGAAGAGACAAGGTGGGAGAAAATGGATGGAAGGAATATATCTAACTCGAGGAACACGTGATGTCAGAAGACAGTCCTAGAACAAAGTTCAGGCTTACAGACCCGGAAGAATAACCCAGGTCCTAATACACATACAATAAATGTCAGGTGAGGAGAGGACAGCACCGCAGAGAACGCACAGGACTCAACGGCAAGAACTGTCAACCCAACTCAAAGAGGATGAACGCTGAGTAAAAACCATTAAATTAGAAATTAGGGCATCAGTTATTTTTGAAAGTGTAGCATCAGTAGAGTAGTAGGAACTAGAAGTCATTTTATAGAATATGAAGCAATAAGAGGATGGTAAGAAGTGGCAGCAACAAGTACAGACTACTTTTGGAGTGTGTTTTATGTAAGGGAAGTACAGCAAGGTCAAGAGCAGAGTTTTTGTTTGTTTATTTGTGTTTAAGAATATAAGTTAACCAAAGTATGTTCAGAGCTGGAAGGGAAGGAATTAGTAAAAAGAACTGAAAATGCAAGAGAGAAGGGACTGGCTGAAAACACAGAGAAAAGCTGATTCCAAGAAAACTTCCAAGTGCCAAGGAGTGGTAAGGCAAGAATTAGTTAGCTACTCCTGAAATCATAGCCAAATCCTGGGATCTATCTGAATATGGGAGGTAAATGAAACCAGAAAGATGATGGGAAAGTTAAGGTCATGAACTAATGAATAGCTGTGGTCTCAAAAATGTCATAAAAATGAAACAAAATAACTCCAATGGGAAATCAATATCTCATTGTCATCCAATTCACTAGAAGAGCATAAAACCAGCCTATGTAAATAAGAAGTCACTATGAATAATTATACATATAGTATTCTTTTTTATATTTCAAGAGTGCACTATATTAAGCTCACTCCTTCCAGATGATACCCATACCCAGAGCTCTGTTACCAAACTAGTGAAAGATTAGGGAATAAAATATCACTTTGATATTCACCTACACAAACTATAAAGTAAGAGATATATATCTTACAAGTAAACACTATAATAAACTTCAAAATCAATAACATGTTTTAATTTACTGTTGTGATTACACAGTTTTCTCAACTATTAGAATAATAGTCAATGTATTTATATAAAAGGAAAATTAATTTCATCAGAGTACATAATTATTATTTAAGACTTAAGACTACCAGATTCAGCAATCAAAACAAACCCATATTGCTTTTTATTGGAAAAGATGATTTGTCAATCAGTTGGTCACTCCTTGTCTATCTTTATTTTGCGAGGCAGTAAAATACAAGGTATGAAATCAGCTAAAAGATGAAAATTAAAAAAAGCACTTTGGTCAAAAGTGTAATTTGCCAACTGAAAAGGTATCACTGAAAATGGGCATTTATTTCAAATGTATATCATCATATCATTTAATATAATATTGCTAGCATTACAAGAATAATTCTACAAAGAAAGGAATAACAAAAGAAAATGTTACAGATTCATGAGTGGGAAAATAATTCTACTCTCTGAACAATTTATCAGACCAGGGCTAAATTATATGATACCTACAGGTAAACAATACATAAATAATAATTAATTCTTTTCATTCCTTATTTTATAATCTTTGCTTTTTTATAAACCTAAATGAATACTTTGAAATTAAAATTAACTTTACAAGTTACTCTTTGTACTCTGGTGGAAAATACCAAACATTTTAAAGAAAATGGCTAAGATATGTTAAATAGTACCATAGGCCCGGGATTATTCAGCAATCTACTGCTGACATACAAACTCTTTTATAATGTATCAATTCAGAGGGCTAAAGAAAATTTCCAATCCTGGCACTACTAGTACAGTACATATTTCCAAATTAACCTAATTTTTAATATATACACTTACTTATAGAGATCAGACTCTACAAGGTAAATAAAAATATAATTGGTAGTCCATAAAATAAATCTCATAAACTTAAAAACACTGAAATAACAAAAAAGTATATTCTCTGAACAAAACAGAATATATGCTAGAAGTGAACAACAGAAAGCTATCTGGAAATATGCCCAAATATTTGGAATTTTTTTTGTATACATCTTTATTGGAGTATAGTTGCTTTACAATGTTGTGTTAGTTTCTGCTGTATAACAAAGTGAATCAGCTACATGCATACGTATATCCCCATATCCCCTCCCTCTTGCATCTCCCTCCCACCCTCCTTATCCCACCCCACTAGGTGGTGGCAAAGCACCAAGCTGATCTCCCTGGGCCATGCAGCTGCTTCCCACCAGCTATCCATTTTACATTTGGTAGTGTATATATGTCAACGTTACTCTCTCACATCATCCCAGCTTATCCTTCCCACTCCCCATGTCCTCAGGTCCACTCTCTACGTCTAGGTCTTTATTCCTGCCCTGCCCCTAGGTTCGTCAGAACCATTTTTTTTTTTTTAGATTCCAGATATATGTGTTAGCATATGGTATTTGTTTTTCTCTTTCTGATTTACTTCACTCTGTATGACAGACTCTAGGTCCATCCACCTCACTACAAATAACTCAATTTCATTTCTTTTTATGGCTGAGTAATATTCCATTGTATATATGTGCCACATCTTCTTTATCCATTCATCTGTCGATGGACACTTAGGTCGCTTCCCTGTCCTGGCTATTGTAAATAGTGCTGCAGTGAACATTGTAGTACATAACTCTTTTTGAATTATGGTTTTCTCAGGGTATATGCCCAGGCGTGGGATTGCTGGGTCATATGGTAGTTCTATTTTTAGTTTTTTAAGGAACCGCCATACTGTTCTCCATAGTGGCTGTATCAATTTACATTCCCACCAACAGTGCAAGAGGGTTCCCTTTTCTCCAACCCTCTCCAGCATTTATTGTTTGTAGATTTTTTGATGATGGCCATTCTGACCAGTGTGAGGTGACTCTCATTGTAGTTTTGATTTGCATTTATCTAATGATTAGTGATGTTGAGCATCTTTTCATGTGTTTGTTGGCAATCTGTATATCTTCTTTGGAGAAATGTCTATTTAGGTCTTCTGCCCATTTTGGGATTGAGTTGTTTGTTTTTTAGATATTGAGCTGCATGAGCTGCTTGTATATTTTGGAGATTAATCCTTTGTCAGTTGCTTCGTTTGCAAATCCAAATATTTGGAAATTTTTAAAACTCACTTCTAAATAATCAGTGGGTCAAAGAAAAATCAAAAGGAGAATTAGAAAACTGAATTGAATGAAAATGAAAATATAACATATCAAATCTGTGATATACAGTTAAAGCAGTACTCAGAGGGAAATCTGTAGCATTTTTAAACGAATATATTAGAAAAGAAATAAGGTCTCAAACCATAATCTAAGCTTCCACACTAAGAAATCAGAAAAAGAAGAGAAAATTAAAAGCACAAAGCAAACAAAAGAAAGAAAATAGTAAAGAGCAAAAATCAATGAAATAGGAAGAGAAGAACAACAGAGAAAAATAAATGAAAACAAAAGCTGGTTCTATGAAAAGATAAATCAAATAGATAATCTCCAGGCAATCTGGTTAAGAAAAAGGAAAGAATATAAAAATTACAAATATCAGGAATAAAAGAGAAGCAGGAGCCATCACTATAGATCCTACAGACCTTAAAAGAATAATAAAATATTATGAACTTTATGCCAAAAAATTCAAAAACTCAGAAGAAATGGATAAATTCTTCAAATGATTCAAACCACCAAACTTCACGATTTGGTGTCATGATTTCTAAACATTGTACTAGAGTTCCTAACCAGGGAAAAGACAAGTAAAATAAGTAAAAGGCATTCAGATTGGAAAGGAATAAATAAAACTCTGTCTACAGATAACATGACTGTCTACATTTATTTAATCTGTCTATCATGTAATTAATAGTATTGTAACCATTTTAATTTTCAGTTTTGATCACTGTGCCAAGACTACGTAAGGTGCTAACATTAAGGGAACCTAAGTAAAAGGTACTCTCTATACTATCTTTGCAACTCTTCTATAAGTCAAATTATTTCAAAACAAAAAGTTACAATGAGATGTCACTACACACTTAATAGAATGACAAATTTCCAAGACAATCTCAAGCGCTCATGAGAGTTCACAGCAACGGGAAATCTCATGCTCAGCTGGTGGGAATGCAAAATGGCACAACCACTTTGGGAAAAGGTCTGGGAGTTTCTTACACAGGTAAACATACACTTATTATATGTCCCAGCAATTCCATTCCTAGGCATTTACCCAAAAGAAATGAAAACTTATGTTCACACAAAGACCTGTAAGTGAATGTTTATAATAGCTTTATTCATAATAGCCTCAAACTATAAACAATCCAAAAGTCCATCAACTGGTAAATGGATAAACAACTGTGGTGCTTCCCCACAACAGAATACTATTCAGTAATAAAAAGAAATACACTACTGATGTATATAACAACATGGATAAATCTCAAAAACATCATACTAAGTTAAAAAAAAAAAAAAAAGACATAAAAGGCAATACTACTGTGCCAGAGTGCAGCTCAGAGACTGACAAGGGTATAGGGCTGGATAAGTTAGAAATATTCAATATCTTGATTATGGCAGTGGTTACCAGAATCAGTTGTCAAAACTCAATGAACAAAACACTTTAAAAGGGCGAATTTTACTGTATGCAAATTGTGTCTCAATAAACAGCATAAAAACAAACATAAATCTAACTGGGGCAAATATAATACATAAAAGAAATACAAATATTTAACCAAATATATGTGAAGCAATCTTGCTATTAATCAATTAGAACTATGAGATATTTCTGCTATCTTTCAAATTGGTTAAGTATTTTTAATTTTTTTTTTTACTTTTTTTCTCTTGGTGTACATACAGGTTTTTAAAATTTTTAATATACAATAGAGTCAAGTAACATCACCATAATCAGGATACAGAAGAGTTCCATCACCCCCAAAAACTCCATCATAGTTACTCCCTCTCCTCAGCTATCATCTTTGGTAACCAGTGATTTGTTCTCCATTGCTACAGTTTTGTCATTTTGAGAATGTATGTGTATGTAACCTTTACAGAAGGGCTTCTTTCCCTTAAGACTTCCCTTGAGCGTCTTCCAAATTGTTTTGTGCATCAATAATTCATTCTTTCTTACTGTTGAGTAGCATCCCATCATGTGAATGTTCCACAGTTGTTTATCCATTCACCCATTGAAACACGTTAGAATATACTAAGTTTTTTTACGGGAACTCGAATAAGGAATTTTAATGAATAAAGAACTGAGAAAAGAAACAGATTTTAAGTGTAGTACAAGTAATCAAAACGAGAGGTATTTACTCTAAAAGGGTTGATGCTATGTTAAAATTGTATGAGTAACAGATTTTGATATTTTATTAATAACTAGTTTACCTTATAAAGAGATCTTTCTTAGAGAGCTAAGATAATGGTGAACATTCAATTTCTTTAATTTGTTTGTAATAAAAGATCAAAGATGAAACAGGAGTAATTAGAAAAGGCAGCAGCTGAATTAAAGTTACCCAACATAACCCCTGTTATATGGTCTTGGCCATCTCATGAAATAAAGCAAAACACTGAACTTTACTACATATTTTAAATAGAAAAATTATGTTCCCTCTCTCTCTAAAATATAACAGCCACATACAAAACAAACTGATATTCTTTAAGTGATGAGTTTACTGGCTTTGAAAATACCATTAAAAAAAGAGTTCCACTGCATTTGATAAAACAGCACACCTTTTTTATTTCATGGCATGACTGTAGCATTAAATAAGCAAACTAAACATTACAACTAAAAGTAAACATCTCAGAAAAGTTTGCTCCATTCCTGTTAGGTCAAGCAATTCTAAAACAGTATTTTATAATTCAATAACAAACACTTATCCTACTCACTTCTACCCATTAAACACACACAAAACACTGTAATTGTATTGTCTGAACTGGAAATAATCTTAGAGCAAGCTGGAAACTTCTAGGAAATTATTCCAGTGTTTCCCAAAGTTTCTGTTGCATAAATAAGCACTTCCTTCGTGGTAACTGTTATGTTTCTATCAATTTACAATTTAAATTTAATAGCAAAGACTGGGTAGATGCTTATCAATCTCATGTCCTCCTCCTGGGTATAAAGAAACCAAAACTTCCCAGCCTCCCAAGCAGTTACTTTAGAACCTTATAACTAGGTCTGAACAATGGAACAAAGACAAAAGTTATATTCCTCCACTTTCAGGCCAGGCCCCAACAAAATTCTCAACTTGTTCTCCCACCCTCTGGACCACATCTGTGCAGCTAGAAATAAAGGACTCCAAAATGGTGGAATGACACAATGGAAGGGGCCCACATTCCCAAGTCACCTCTTGGAGGAGAACCACCCAAACAGCATCAGAATGTGACTTAAGTGAGAAGTAAACTTACACTGCCTTAAGCCTTAAGCCTCTGAGAAATGGGAGTTCTTTGTTAGAGCACTTTTCGTTAAATGCCTTTACTTTCAAAGGAAATGTTATAGTACTATCCATTAATGGAAAACCAGTGTTTTTCTAATTTATATTCAAATAAACATTTAACTTCTATGCTTATCTATGCATCACCTAAAATCATCTCATCTATAAAGAGAGAGTAAGAGTTCTAGTCTTCAAATTTGTGAGGAAAGTATTTATGAGGTGAAGAAAGGAAAGGAATAAATTCTTTGGAAAAGAAAAGAATTATCTCATTAATTTAAGTGGGCCGCAAATGTATCTTTTTTAAAAAGCCATCTTTAAAAAAAAAAAAAGAAAAGCCATCTTTAACGAAGAATCAAAGGCATAATACTTAAGAACTCTAATAGCTCAGTACCCCTCAAAATCTTCTGATTGCATCTCTCAGCTATCCCTACAACAAAGCACAAACCCAAAGAATGTGAAATTTACATTTTTACCATTTTAATGGGTTTCTAATTATTCATTTCTCATTTCCAATTAAACAATTTTAAAAAACCCATTATCTTTCTCTGCTTTTATTCTAAGCTAAAAGCTAATCAGAGGGGCTTCCCTGGTGGCGCAGTGGTTGGGAGTCTACCTGCCAATGCAGGGGATGTGGGTTCGAGCCCTGGTCTGGGAAGATCCCACATGCTGCGGAGCGACTAGGCCCGTGAGCCACAATTGCTGAGCCTGCGCGTCTGGAGCCTGTGCTCTGCAACAAGAGAGGCCGCGATGGTGAGAGGCCCGTGCACCGCGATGAAGAGTGGCCGCCGCTTGCCGCAACTGGAGAAAGCCCTCGCACAGAAACGAAGACCCAACACAGCCATAAATAAGTTAATTAATTAATTAATTAATTAATTAAAAATTTAAAAAGTGGTGTTCTAAAATTAAAAAAAAAAAAAGCTAATCAGAGACCATTCCAATATATATATAACAAGTTATATAAAGCATCTTTTCAAAGTGCTTGTTGTGTGATTTCTAGATGGAACATTTTTAAGAGTACATAATTGAAAGATAAATCAATATAATTCTGCAATCTGCCAAAACTTTCTGAGGCCAGGTCTTTGTCAAAGGAGTCTCTGCATTGTGCAAGTACATAACATCCCACCACTACACCAGATCACTTATTTTAAAGACATCTTACTAGTTTAAAAAAAAAAAATTGCAATAAGCGTTTTATTATTTTTACTAGAAAACTTTAAAAAATTCTAACTACTAGTTTGGGTAAAAACTTGCCAACATGAACTTTTCTCTGCAACTGAGTTATTATCATTGGAGGGTGAAAAATTTGTAATAAAATGAATAGTAATCTGAAGAAGAAAGGCTTTTTAACCTGTTATTATGCTTACTATCAAAATACCTCTTTTGCATTAAGCTGTACAAAAAGAGACCTTGCCTTACAGACTATGATTCCCACTTTTTTCTACTCCCCATTCTTTTAAAAAGTTAAACTTAGTTTCTCTTAAAAACAACAAATCAATGGAAATAACATACTTATCAGATTTCCTTTTGCATCTCTCAGAGGAGCACCACCTCCACCTTTCCCCCAGGGGTTATAACTTCTCATTTCAGCTTCTAATTTAGCTTCATATTCTTCTTTTTCTTCTCGTTCTTTCTTTCTTCTTTCTTCTCTTTCTCGAATCTTAACAACATTAAGAAACATTCGTAATAAGTGCTGACAAGTATTCTGATACAAAAAGTTAGTTTTAATATCAGATTTTATTTTTCTTATTAGAGATAAAACTGGATTTTTTTTTCAGTATACTTCACTATAAAATTTAACATCACAAATATAATTAAAAGCAATTTAAGGGGCTTCCCTGATGGCGCAGTGGTTAAGAATCCGCCTGCCAATGCAGGGCACACGGGTTCGAGCCCTGGTCCAGGAAGATCCCACATGCCGCGGAGCAACTAAGCCGGTGCACTACAACTACTGAGCCTGTGCTCTAGAGCCCGCGAGCCACAACTACTGAGCCCATATGCCACAACTACTGAAGCCCGCACGCCTAGAGCCCATGCTCCGCAGCAAGAGAAGCCACCGCAATGAGAAGCCTGGGCACCACAACGAAGAGTAGCCCCTGCTCGCCGCAACTAGAGAAAGCCCACATGCAGCAACAAAGACCCAATGCAGCCAAAAATAAAATAAATAAAATAAATTTATAAAAACAATTTTAAAACACTTTGATAGCTGGAATATATAGCTGCTACTCCCTCGCATCATGTCACTTGAGTCCTTTCCAGCCACTGGTGCCACTTTGGACTAAACCAACCCCATCTTCCCACCCCCCAGCTTCATTCCCTCCCTAACCTCACCAGTTTCATGGGGACCAACAGAATCTCCCTACTTCCTTTTTTCATCTACCCTTTCATGGGATCTGGCCAGCAACAAACTACTCCTCACACCTCATGAGATCTGGGCCAACTACTTTCTATACCTCACCAGACCTACTCTACTCTGGGCAAACTCCATTCCCAAAATTCAAAGCTGTTGAAGGTTCAAAGCTCTCTGGAGAATGTTGGGCTATTTAAGTATACTTTATGAAAGCATAAAAAACAAATACAGTCTTAACAGCATCAAGTATAAGCACAGGGTTGGTCTCTAAAGACATAAATAGGCAATGAATAAAGATCTACATTTTAGAAAGTTACTTTTAAAATCATAACCATATGCATGGAAAATTTAAGCAACTACTCCAGAAAGGCCAAGGAAGTTATCACATACATAAAATAATATTCTAGAGTTAGGAAAGCTGGTTTTGTCGGTGGTGTTTTTAATATGCTCATTTGAAAACAGACAGATAAATGCAGTCTTTTGTTTGTAGAATCATAACACACAAAAAAATAATGTTGGTAATTCTATAATTTAAAAAAATCCACCTTCCAAGGAGGTTGCCCAACGTAAAAAACTGAACAAAAAAACTGAGCTTTAGAAGAAATCCAAGTGAAACTTTGTAGAAAAGTACCTCAGGTGAATATATACCTAGAGTTCCAGGGTCCTCTCTGGAGGAGATATGAGTATTCCCCTCAAAAAACCCATACATCTAATACAGTTATTCTTTTTTTTTTTGTAAGCTATTAATTTTTTATTATTATTATTTATTTATTTATTTTTGGCTGCGTTGGGTCTTCGTTGCCACGCACGGGCTTTCTCTAGTTGCGGTGAGCGGGGGCTACTCTTCGTTGTGGTATGCGGGCTTCTCATTGCAGTGGCTTCTCTTGTTGCAGAGCACGGGCTCTAGGTGCGCAGGCTTCAGGAGTTGTGGCACACGGGCTCAGTAGTTGTGGCTCGTGGGCTCTAGAGCGCAAGCTCAGTAGTTGTGACGCACGGGCTTAGTTGCTCCACGGCATGTGGGATCTTCCCAGACCAGGGCTCGAACCCGTGTGCCCTGCATTGGTAGGTGGATTCTTAACCACTGCGCCACCAGGGAAGTCCCTGATACAGTTACTCTTAAGTAAACTCTCTCCAAACATTACAAACCACAACAGAACATTATCCTCCTCCCTAAGCATTCTACCTCTTTTTTCCCTACGCTCAGTTCACAGCCTCATTATTCTCTCAGATTACAACACTCAGAATCATCTTCAAGCCCTCTGTTCTTTCCTCACTCCCTAAATCTAAGCCCTATCAATGGAACCCCAGAACTGTCTCTTGGATGCCCTCTCCATCTTCCCCACCTGGTTCAGGGCCTTGTTACCTTCTGGCTGGACTACCTCAATAGTTTACTAAAAGGTTTCTCTGCCACATCTCTTTCCCAACCGTCCATATCACAACCAGATATCTTCCTAAAAGCCACATCTACTCATATCAACTATTTCTTTCACTCTTTGGCTTAAAATGTCCTCCCTTTGGCTACTGATAACAAGATGAAACTGAAAACCCCTTATTAGCTATCCTTCACAATCCAGCACAATCTAACACTCCAGCCCCTTCTCGACTACATCAATTCCATTCCCTGAATACACCAGGAATTTCACATTTATTCACTGTATAACATGCAACTCAAATATCATCAACCATGTGAAGCCCTCCTAACAGCCCAGGCAATTATTCTCCCTATCCCATGCATTCCAGTCTACCTACATCAAACCTTATCACACTGAATTATAAATGAATGGAATTTGTTCTCCTCCGCCACACTCTGAGTTTTAATGGACCACTGAACTAACACATAAGATGTTTAACATTAGATGAACGAACAAACGAATGAATTAAAAAATGAATGAATACCTGCTGCTGCAAAGCTTCTTGGTAAGACTGAAGTGACTGTTTTGAAGGCTTTGGTTTATCTTCAAAAAACAATCCTGAATTTATTGCTCGATCGCTTGTAATTTTCAGTTCATTCTGTCCAACCGTACTCCTACATCAAATACACAATAATCCAGATTCATTTATAACAAAACAAGAAGAAAATGCAACACGCCTTTGAAATAGCATGGCATTTAAGTACATTTAAAATAGGGAAAGAATTTCTCTATAGTTCAAAGAGAAATCCTTAAGTAAATGACCCCTATCTCTGCTTTCACAATCAATGGAACTTTCAAATTTACTGAATCTACTTCTTGACGTAGGTGGCAGTTACATGCAAGTAAAACTTTCACATACAAGTAAAAACAGTTTGTGATAATTCATCAAGCAATATACGTATTACTTACACACTTTTCTGAATGCAGTGGAAGTCCCTCTACTAATACCATAACTAATGACTTACTTAATAAATTTGCTCCAAAATAAAGTATTGAAAATAACTTCCTAGCCATTTCAAGAATAAAACAATATAAATACAGTAAAGAGTCTGACTATCCCAAATAAATTTAAAATTTTAAAAAACTTACAAGGAATCAAAAAAAATTTTTTAACATATTACAGTAATATAAACCTCAAGGAATAAAGTACTATTTGTTTACAATACATGTTAAAATACAGGAATATAGCCACTTCGAAGAAAACAATATATTTAAAATATCTTTATTATAAAAGATAAACTCAAATATTATTTTTAAAATAAAACTATACTAATAAAAAAGAGACTACAAAAGGCTCCTATCTCCGAAAACAACATCATCACCTTTTTTTTTTTTGATGGCAGAAATAAAATGTGTGCTTTATTGTTTGGGGGATTTTCTAAAATTTATTTTTTATTTTTTATACAATTTTAAAGGTTACTTTCCATTTAGTTATTACAAAATATTGGCTATATTCCCCATGTTGTACAATATATCCTTGAGCTTATCTTACACCCAAAAGTTTGTCCCTCCCCATTGGTAACCACTGGTTTGCTCTCTGTATCTGTGAGTCTTCTTCTTTTTTGTTATATTCACTAGTTTGTTGTATTTTTTAGATTCCACATACAAATGATATCATACAGTATTTGTCTTTCTCTGACTTATTTCACTTAGCATAATGCCCTCCAAGTTCATCCATGTTGCTGCAAATGGCAGAATTTTGTTCTTTTTTTACGGCTGAGTAGTATTCCATTGTGTATATAAATCTCAACTTCTTTATCCATTCATCTGTTGATGGACATTTAGGTTGCTTCCATATCTTGGCAACTGTAAGTAATGCTGCTATGAACAATCGGGTGCATGTATCTTTTCGAATTAGTGTTTTTGTTTTTTTCAGATATATACCCAGGAGTGGAATTGCTGAATAATACAGTAGTTCTATTTTTAGTTTTTTGAGAAACCTCCATATTGTTTTCCACAGTGGCTGCACCAATTTACATTCCTACCAACAATGTACGAGGGTTCCCTTTTCTCCACAGCCTCACCAACATTTGTTAGTTGTGTTCTTTTTGATGACCATCCTGACAGGATTGAGGTGATATCTCATTTTGGCTTTAATTTGCATTTCTCTGATGCTTAGCGATGTTAAGCATCTTTTCATTTGCCTGTTGGCCCTGTGCACATCCTGTTTGGAGAAATGTCTATTCAGGTCTTCTGCCCATTTTTTAATCGGGTTGTTTGTTTTTTTGATGTTGAGTTGTATGAACTGTTTATATATTTTGGATATTAACTCCTTATCGGTCACATCATTTGCAAATATTTTCTCCCATTCAGTAGCCTGTCTTTTCCTTTTGTCGATGGTTTCCTTTGCTGTGCAAAAGCTTTTAAGTTTAATTAAGTTCCATTTATTTATTTTTTGCTTTAATTTCCTTTGCTTTAGGAAATGGATCAAAAAATTGTTGCTACAATTTATGTCAAAGAGTGTTCTATGTTTTCTTTGAGGAGTTTTATGGTTTCTGGTCTTACATTTAGGTCTTTAATCTACTGTGAGTTTATTTTTGTATATGGTGTTAGAGGACATTCTAGTATACGCCTAGGAGTGGAACTGCAGTGTTGTATGGTAAGTAGACATTTAACATTTTAAGAAATTACCATTTCCTGCAACTGCTTTTTATACACTAATTTTGTGTTCAGCAATTCTGCTAACACTCCTATTAATTCTGTATTTTATCTGTACATTCTTTTGCAAATAATATCAGTTTTCTCTCTTCTTTTCTAATCCTTGTACCTATCTTCCTTCCTTTTTTTCTTATTTTTGACCTTGCTACAATTATTGACCCCTAAAAGTAATGACAATAATTATACCAGTCATTATTATCAATCTCAAAAAGAATATTTTAAACATTTCACCATTAAGTAAAATATATGATGTAGGTTTTTCATGTTTATACTTTCTCAGTGTAAGCAGGTCTCCCTCTAATATACTGACATACTGAATTTTATTAATGCTTTCTCTGTATCTGTTGAGATAACCATATAGCTTTTTTCTTTGTTCTCTTAATATGATGTATTACAGTAATTGATTTTACCATAATGTTGATATCTAACACCAATTAGCATTTAGTATATATCAGACACGGTTCTAGATGCTTTACATATTTTAATTCATTCAATCCTCAGAATAACCCTATGAGTTGATACCATTATTATCCCAATTAACAAACCAGAAATAAAACTTAAGAAACTTGCCTTAAGCTGATTAGTAAAACCTGGATTCAAACCAAGGCACTCTGCCTGCAAAGCCTACACTCTTAGTTGATATGAAATACTAAGTTTATTCATCCTACTTTCCAGAATAATTGCAATTTGGGATGAAATATCCTTTTCTACATTATGAGGTTCAATTTTAGGATTCTTCTATCTGTGAGTGAAACTAGCCTATAACTTCCTGTTCTCATATTGGCCTTGTCAGGTTTGAGTATCAGGAGTATCATAGTCTCAGTAGCAGTGTGAATTTGATACTCTGTATTAGTTTGTGTAAGATTAATTTTTTTCCTTGAATGTCTGGTGTAATTCACCAGTCCATCTAGATGCAGAGTTTATTTTGTGGGATGATTTGAAACTTGTGACCCCTAAATTTTTAAACAGTTTTGATATTATCCATGTTTTTTATTACTTCTTATCAGTTTTATTAAGTTAAAAATTTTTTTTTAATTTTTATTTATTTATTTATTTATTTTTGGCTGTGTTGGGTCTTCGTTTCTGTGCGAGGGCTTTCTCCAGTTGCGGCGAGCGGGGGCCATTCTTCAGCGCGGTGCACGGGCCGTTCACTATCGCGGTCTCCCGTTGCGGAGCACAGGTTCCAGATGTGCAGGCTCAGCAGCTGTGGCTCACGGGCCCAGTCGCTCCGCGGCATGTGGGATCCTCCCAGACCAGGGCTCAAACCCGCATCCCCCACATTGGCAGGCAGACTCCCAACCACTGCGCCACCAGGGAAGCCCAAGTTAAATTTTAATAGGAATTTTTCTTCACTTAAATTTCCAAATTCACTGTCATAAACTTGTTCATAATATATTTTTATTGTCTTTTTAAGGTTAACTACAACTAAAGTGACAATTTTTTTTATTCCTAATATTTCTTATTTATACCTTTCACTTTTGTTTTTTTTTTTTCCTTGACCAACATCAGTAGAGAATTATCTATTTTAATAGTCTTTTCAAAGAACTAACTTTAGACTCTGTTGATCCTCAGTATTATATATTTCTATTTCATTTATTTCTCTTCTTTATTATTTCTTTCCTTGCTTCTTTGGGTTTACTTTGCTATTCTCTCACTTTTTAGATGCCTGATAATTATTTTAATTTTCACCCTTTTTACATATTTTCTAATTTGTTCCCTGTTTTCTAATTTCCAATATATCGAGGGTTTGTTATTTTAAAAATTGATTTCCACTTTAAATGGTCCATAGGATATGAGTCTACCAAAATTTACTGAGACTTCCTTTAAGGACTAGGATGTGGTAAGTTTTATAAATACTCTTGTGAGATTAGTAAAAATAGACATTCTCAAGTTTGAGGTGGATTTCTATACATTTCCACTAAAACAAGCTTGTTAATTATGTTAAGTAAATTATTCTCTAACTTTATTATTTTCTGCTTTATCTAACACTTATAAAAAGAAGTAATAAAGTCTCACATTAGGATTCTATATTTGTCAACTTTTACCTGCAGTTCTTTAAATTTTTGCTTTATGAATTTTGAGATGATGTTTTCAGGTGCATAAAAATTTCTGTCACATTATCCTGCTAAAATGAACCTCTATTCTTTATAAATGGATCCTCTTTGTCTCAAACAAATCTTTATGACTGAAAAATCCATCTCATCTAATGTTACTATAGCTAAACAAATTTTAGTATAATTCATATTCTCCTAGTATATCTGTACCCTTTAACTTTCAACTTTTCTATACCACTTGCTCAAGTATATCTTATAAGTAACATGTACCTGGATTTTGCTTTTGCAACTAGTATGACAAGCTTTCTCTCTGACCTAGATACTTTACCATTTACTAACATCAAATTTAATTTTGCCATTTAATTTGGACTTAC
Organism: Balaenoptera ricei; assembly: GCF_028023285.1. Taxonomy (NCBI): domain Eukaryota; kingdom Metazoa; phylum Chordata; class Mammalia; order Artiodactyla; family Balaenopteridae; genus Balaenoptera; species Balaenoptera ricei. Next base: position 69,990,844 of record NC_082655.1, read on the forward strand.
AATCAGATTAAATAGGCTCCTTAAACCTTTCAATGTTTTTTTGTTCTCTCTTTTTTTTGCCTCCTTTTGGATTTTTTTTTTCCTCTAGCACATTAGTAAGTTGCACCTTTTGTCCATATATTTTTAGCGGTTATCCTAGAAATATAACACCCATACATAACTTACCAAAGACTAAAGCTATTCAAAATCTTTACCATGTTCACAAATGATACAAAGATTTTTAAACACATTAACTCCATCTAACCCCATCCAAATTACATGCTATTCCTATTAATTATTCTTAATTTTACTTACTTTTAAACCCATTATAATTTTACCATATATAATATTTATTTAATTCCATCTACGTATTTACCACATTTTTTTCTTTCTACTGTTTCATGTAACGCAGACCTCCCCTATGTGACCTTCCTTCTGCATTTAGAATTGTACTTACTAAGGGTCTGCTAGTGGCAAATTCAGCTGTTTCTCTTAAAATATTTTTATTTCAATCTCATTCATTTTATTTCAATCTCATTCATGAAAAATAACTTTGCTGAGTATAAAATCATCTCAACAAATTGACAGTATCTATAGTTATCTTCTGAATTCCTTCCTAGAGTTCATTTGAAAGTAATGTCTTCTCTTTCTGGCTGATTTTAAGTTCCTCTGTATTTCATTTATGTTCTAAAGTTTTACTGTGACTGTCTTGGTATGAAATTCTTTTATTTCTCCTGTTTGAGAGGTATTAGGCTTCTAGAATCTATGGATTAGGACCTTTAATCAATTGTAGAAAATTTTAAGATATCATCTCTTCAAATACTTCTTCCATCTCATTCTCTCTCTTCTTCTAGAATTCCAATTAGTTACACTTAAACCTTTATAGTGCCATAATTTTTACTCCCTTTTTCATATTTTCCATGTCTTTTTCTCCCTGTTCTGGCTGAATTTCTTCAGCTCTACTAGTTCAGAGGTTCTCAAACTTTAGTGTACATTAGAATCACCAGGAAAGCTTATTGAACACAAGTTGTTGGGCCCCAGCATAGAGTTTCTGATTCATAGGTAGGATGGGGCTTGAGAGTTTGCATTTCCAACATGTTCCCATAATGCTGCTACTCTGGGGACCACATTTGAAAACCACTGTTCCAACTTATTAATTCTCACTTTGGGTATGTCAAATCTGCTATTAAGGCCCATCCATTGAGTTACTACTCTCAATTATTTAAAATTCTTACTAAAATATCTAGTTAATTCTATTTCAAATCTGCTATTAAGGCCCATCCATTGAGTTACTACTCTCAATTATTTAAAATTTTTACTAAAATATCTAGTTAATTCTATTTCAAATCTGTTGGTCATTCTTCATAGTTTCTTATGCCCTGGTACAAACATGATCAATATGACCATTTTATATTTTGCCTAACAATTCCTAATGTGAGGTCTCTGTCATTCTTTTATTGCAAGCCTATTCCCACTTATGGTTTATATCCTTGTAAATTTTGTGATTTCTGAATATGAACTTCACATTTTCCATGGAAAAGTATTGAAAGTCCCTAATCTTCACTTTCTATTTTACCAACTGCTTTGGGAATTTCCCTTTTTGTTACTCAGACACTGGTAGCTTCATTAATAATCTCTGTACTTTTTACCCTCCTCCATTAAACAAATTTGTATCATCCTCCTATAATTCTGTCTCTCATCAATTTTCCAATCATTTTTGCTTAAAGAGTGATATTGCTTCCACATTTCAAGAAATATATTTCTGAAAGAGTACACAAAGAAAGCACATAAAACAAAGAGCAAAGATAACCAGCATTCAAAACTAAAAATAAAGAAATGGAAAAAATACGTAAACTTATACACACTTTTCCCTTTTTTTCACTGAGTCATAGATTTTATTGATGGTATTGATGGTATACGACTAATAAAATCCCTAAAACCTTGCCCTGTTTACGGAGGCATGGGATGGGAATTGTGTCAAAGGTAAGAGGTTCTAAGTGTTGGGTAAAGTAGGAGCAATGATTCCCTAGCAACTGAAGGCTCCTCCCACCCTTCCTTTTTCTCATTTTTCCCTGGTGATCCAGGGCTCGTACTTCTTAGAAATTATACATATGAAGCTCATCAAACTCAAAGCAAAAAGACTCAGAGATCCACATCTATACACATCATAGGCAACGTACCCAAAGACAAAGAAAGAATCTCAAAAGCAGCAAGAAAATAACTCATCACATACAAGGGATCTTCAATAAGATTAACAGCTCATCAGAAACCATGAAGGCCAGCAGGCAATGAAATGACATATTCAAAGTGCTAATAGAAAAAAAAAAGTCAACCAAGAATTTTATACCCAGGAAAACTATGCCTCAAAAATAAAAGTGAAATTAGAACATTATTAAATAAAACTCAGAGAAGTCATCACTAACAGACCTGTCTTATACGAAATACTGAATGGAGCACTTCAGATTGAAATAAAGAACACTCGACAGTAACTGGAGTAAACACAAAGAAATAAAGAACACCAGTAACAATAACCACATAGGTAAAGATGAAAGATAATACAAATATGGGACTTCCCTGGTGGTGCAGTGGTTAAGAATCTGCCTACCAATACAGGGGACATGGGTTCGAGCCCTGGTCCAGGAAGATCCCACATGCCGCGGAGCAACTAAGCCCATGTGCCACAACTACTGAGCCCGTGCTCTAGAGCCCACGAGCCACAACTACTGAGCCCATGTGCCACAACTACTGAAGCCTGCATGCTTAGAGCCTGTGTTCCGCAACAAGAGAAGCCACTGCAATGAGACGCTCGTGCACCACAATGAAGAGTAGCCCTCCCTCGCCGCAACTAGAGAAAGTCCGCACACAGCAACGAAGATCCAATGCAGCCAAAAATAAATAATAAATAAATAAATTTTTAAAAATAAATTTTTTAAAAAAGATATTACGAATATGTTTTTATTTGTAACTGTATTCTTCTCTGATTTAAAAGACAACTACATAAAGCAAGGAAGGAAGGGTTATAAAATTGTGTTGAAGAGCTTAAGTGTATAAAGATACACTTTGACAACAATGGCATCAAGAAGAAGGAAAGGGAGGGAGGGTGGGAGGGAGATGCAAGAGGGAGGGGATATGGGGATATATGTATATGTATAGCTGATTCACTTCATTATAAAGCAGAAACTAACACACCATTGTAAAGCAATTATACTCCAATAAAGATGTGAAAAAAAAAAAAGATAAGGCTTGGAATGGAGTAGAATGAGCCAATTTAAAAAAAGAAAAAAGGAAGGAAAGGAATGGCATTATATTAAAGAAAATTTTTTGTATACTATTGAAATTAAATTGGTGTTAATATGAACTCAGTTCTTTTAAATTAAAATATTAATTTCAATCTGCAAGGAAACCACAAAGAACATAACACAAAAATTACACTAAAAGAAGCAAGAGAAGTAAAATGGAATGCTATATTTAACATCAAAGAAAAGGAATTAATGGAGGACCAGAGAAACAAAAAAGACATCAAATATATTTTTAAAAGATACATATATAGCAAAATGGCTGACAGAGATCCTACCTTAACAGGAATTACATTAAATGTAAATACAGGCAAAAGCTAGCAGAATTGAAGGGGGTGGGAGGTAGGATGCAAAAGTATGCTGTCTACATAGAGACACACTTTAGATTCAAAGAATACACTGAGGTTAAAACACAGAAAATTATATATCATGCAAACAGCAACTAAAAAGAACAAGAGTAGCAGTACTGTTAACAGACAAAATATATTTTAAGTCAAAAATTGTTACTAGAGACAAAGAAAGGATCTTTTATACCGATAAAGGGGTCAACTGATCAGTAAGACATAACAATTATAACCATATATGTACATAACTACAGACTCAAAACACAGGAAACAAAAACTGACAGAACTGAAGACAGAAATAAATAAATCAAAAATAATAACTGGAGACTTCAATACACTACTTCTAATAATAGAACAACTGCACAGAAGCTCAACAAGGAAACAGAAAATAAAAAACACTATAAACCAACTAGATCTAAGTCACATTGATAGAACTATCCAGCCCAAAACAGGATAACGCACATTCTTCTCAAGCGCATATGAAACATTCTCCAGCACAGACCACAGGTTAGGTCATGAAATAAGCCTCAATAAATTTAAAAGGATTGAAATAATACAAAATATGTTCTCTAACCACAATGGAATTATATTAAAAATGAGTAACAAAAGGAAATTTGGGAAATTCACAATTGTGTGGAAATTAAACAACATACTCCAAACTAACCAATGGATCAATGAACAAATCAAATGAGAAACTGAAAAATACTTTGAGATGAATAAAAATGAAAACACAATGTATAAAATTTAAGGAATGAAGCTAAAACAGTAATAAGAGGAAAATTTATAGTTGTACTTTGTATATATTAAAAAAGAAGACACTATATTAATAACCTAAACTTCCACCTTCAAAAACTAGAAAATATAAGAGCAAACTGAACCTAAAGTAAACAGAAAGAAGGAAATAAAAAGATTAGAGGAGAAATAAATGAAATGGAGACCAGAAGCACAACAGAGAAAATCAACTAAACCAATAGCTGATTCTTTGACAAGATCAACAAGATTGACAAATGTTTAGCCAGAATGAAAATAAGAAGACTAAAATTATTGAAATAAAAAAATAAAAGAAACATCACTACTGACCTTATTAAAATGAAAAAGATTGTAAGGGAATACTATGAAGAACTGTATGCCAACACATTAGATTATCTTGATGAAATGGGCAAATTCTAGAAAGACACAAACTACCAAAACTGACGCAAGAACAATATTTTAAATATGAATTAACCAATGACAAGGAAGAAGATTAAATTAGTAATCAAAAAATTACCCATAAAGAAAAGATGAAGATCAACTGGCTTCCTGGTGAATTCTACCACACTGAAAAAAGAATTAGCAACAATCCTTCACACACTATCCAAAGTAATAGAAAATGGAAGAACGCATCCAACTAATTCTATTAGGCTAGTGTCATCCTGATACCAAAATCAAACAGACATAAAAAGAAAACAAAAACCAAAGACCAGTAACACTCATGAATATAGAGATAAAAATCCTCAACAAAAAATTAGTAAAGTGAAAAATCTAGCAAGATATGTAAAGGATTATACTCCATGACCATGTGAGATTTATCACAGGAATGCAAGGTTGATTTAATATATCTGAAACCAATAAATATACTACACCACATTAACAGAATAAAGAACAAAAACCACAGGATCATCTCAATAGATGCAGAAAAAGCATTTCACAAAATTCAACTTCCAAGTTAGTAATATGTTGAAAGAATACGCTAAATACCCCTTCTTGATAAAAATAATCAACAAAGAATACAAAGGAACTTCCTCAAGCTAATAAAAGCAATTATGAAAAACCTGCAACTAACATCATACTTAATGGTTAAAGACTGAATGCCTTCCACCTAAGATCAGAATAAGATAAAAATGCCCACTCTCATAATATCTATTCAACATTGTACTGGCAGCTCTAGTCAGGGCAATTAAGCAAGAAAAAGAAATAAAAAGCATTAGATTAGAAAGGAAGAAGTAACCTCTATTAACTGATGTCATAATCATATATACAGAGGACTTCCCTGGTGGCGCAGTGGTTAAGAATCCGCCTGCCAGTGCAGGGCACACGAGTTCGAGCCCTGGTCTGGGAAGATCCCACATGCCGTGGAGCAACTAAGCCCAGGTGCCACAACTACTGAGCCTGTGCTCTAAAGCCCACGACCCACAACTACTGAAGCTTGTGAGCCTGGAGCCCGTGTTCCACAACAAGAGAAGACACCGCAATGAGAAACCCATGCACTGCAACAAAGAGTAGCCCCTGCTCACCACAACTAGAGAAAGCCCACGCGCAGCAATGAAAACCCAACACAGCCAAAAATAAATAAATAAATAAATTTATTTTTAAAAAATCATATATACAGAAAAATGCAAAGAAATGCACTAAAAACAGTAATGATAAAAAGAGTTCAGCAAAACTGCAGGATACAAGATCAATATACAAATTTCTATTGTATTTCTATAAACTAGCAATGAATAATATAAAAATGAAATTAACAACACCATCAAAAAGTATTAAATACTTTAGAATAAATTAAACAAGAGTTAAACAGTCTAAAAACCACAAAATACTGTTGAAAGAAATTTTTAAACCCCAAATAAATTAAGACATCCATGTTCATGGACTGGAGATTTAATATAGTTAAGATGTAAGACTAAATCACAAAGAAATAGAAAATCTGAATAAACCTATAACTAATAAGGAGATTGAATCCCTCAGGAGTCAAAAATCTCCTGAGAGAGTAAAGACCTGGACCTAATGGCTTCAATGATGAATTCTACCAAACATTTAAGGAAGAACACTAGTCCTTCTCGTATTTTTCCAAAAACGTGAAGAGGAGGAAACACATCCTAACTCATTCTAGGAGGCCAGCATATCCCTGATTTCAAAACAAGACAAAAACATTACAAGAAAAGAAAACTATAGACCAATATCCCTTATGACCACAGATGAAAAAATCCCCAACAAAATACTAGCAAGCCAAACATATCAGCATATTAAAAGGATTAAATACCATGGCCAAATGGGATTTATTCCTGGGATATAATGATGGTTCAACATATAAAAATTGGTCAGTATAATAGACAATATTAACAGAATGACAGGGGAAAAAAAAACAAACGACCATCTCAATTGATAAAGAAAAAGCATTTAACAGAATTTAACAACAACCTTTCATGATAAACACACTCAACAAACTAGAATTAGAAGGAAACCACCTCAACATAATAAATACCACATATGAAAAATCCAAAGTGAACATCAGACTCAATGGTGAAAGACTAAAAGCTTTTCCTCTAAGATCAGGAACAAGGCAAAGGTGCCTGCTTTCACCCTTTCTATTCAACATAGTACTGGAACTATTAGGCAAGAAAAAAATTTTTAAATCAGCCAAATTGGGCTTCCCTAGTGGTGCAGTGATTAAGAATCCACCTGCCAATGCAGGGGACACTGGTTCAAGCCCTGGTCCGGGAAGATCCCACATGCTGTGGAGCAGCTAAGCCCGTGCACCACAGCTACTGAGCCTGCCCTCTAGAGCCCAAGAGCCACAACTACTGAAGTCCACGTGCCTAGAGCCTGTGCTCCGCAACAAGAGAAGCGACCACAATGAGAAGCCCGCACACCGCAATGAAGAGCAGACCCCGCTCACTGCAACTAGAGGAAGCCCACGTGCGGCAACGAAGACCCAATACAGCCAAAAATAAATAAATAAAATAAATTTATATTTTAAAAAAAGCAGCCGAATTGGAAAGGAAGAGGTAAAATTATCTCTGTTTGCAGATGGTATGATATTATATGCAGAAAACCCTAACAATTCCACACACACACACACACACACAAAACCGTTAGCAAAATGAATTCAGCAAAGTACCAGAATACAAAGTCAACACAAAAAAATCAGTTGAATGTCTATACACAAACAATAAACAATCTGAAAAGGAAATTACAAAAACAGTTCTATTTATAATAGCATCAAAAAAACCCAGACTACTCAGGATTTAACTTAACCAAAGCGGTGAATGACTTGTACAGTGAAAATTACAAAACATTGCTGAAAGAAATTAAAGACAAACAAATGGAAACACATCTCCTGTTCATGGAATGGAAAACTTAATACTGTTAAAATGTCAAAACTACCCAAAGTGATCTAGAGATTCAATGCAAGCCCTATTAAAATCCCAGTGACCTTTTTTGCAGAAATAGAAAAACGCTTCCCCATATTTATATGGAATCTCAAGGGACCTCAAATAGCTAAAACAATTTTGAAAAAGAACAAGCTAAAGGACTCCCACTTCTTGATTTCAAAACTTACTACAGAGCTGCAGTAATCAAAACAGCATGGCACTGGCATATAGACAGACACATAGACCAACTGCATAGAACAGAAAACCCAGAAATAAATTCACACATATAAAGTCAAATGATTTTTGACAAGGGTGCCAAGACCATACAATGGGGAAAGGACAGTCTTTTCAACAAATGGTGGTGCTGGGAAAATGATATCCACATGCAAAGAATGAAGTTGGACCCTTATTTAACACTGTACACAAAAGGTAACTCAAAATCACAATCCTCAATGTAAAACCTGATAACTATAAAACTCTTAGAAGAAAACACAGGGCAAAAGCTTCACAAAGTTGGATTTGGCAATGATTTCTTATATATGACACTAAACACAGGCAAGGCAACAAAAGAAAAAATAGACAAACTGCACTTCATGAAAATTTAAAATGTGTGTGCATCTATAGTACTGCTATAGTGTCAATGGCGTAAAAAGATAATACACAGAATGGAAGAAAATATTTGCAAATCATATATCTGATAAGGGATTAATATCCAGAGTATATAGAGAACTCTTAAAACATAACAACAAAAAAATAAAGTAACCAATTCAAAAATGAGAGAAGGAATTAAAAGACATTCTCCAAAGACAGACAAATGGCCAAAAAGCAGATGAAAAGATGCTGAACATCAGTAATCATAGAGAAATAAATGCAAATCAAGACCACAATGAGATCCACCTAACCTGCCTTAGGATGGCTACTAGCAAAAAAACAGAGACTACTAAGTGTTGGTGAGAATGTGGAGAAGCTGGAACCCTTGTGCACAGTTGGTGGGAATATAAAATGGTACAGCTGCCGTGGAAAACAGTATAGTGGTTCTTCAAAAAATTAAAAATAGAATTACCATATGATCCAGCAATTCCACTTCTGAGTATATACCTAAAAGAACTGAAAGCAGAGTCTCAAAGAGATAGTTGTATACCCATATTCACAGTTGCCCATTCACAATACCTAAAATGTGGAAGCAGCCCAAGTATTCATTGGTGGATGAATGGATAATCAAAATATGGTATATACATACAATCAAATATTATTCAGCCTTATAAAGGAGATTCTGGGAAGTAAGATCCTGCAAGCTGTGTGGGGAAAAAAAAAAAAGGAAGGAAGGAAATTTTGACTTAGGTCACAACATGGATGAACCTCAAGAACATTATGGTAAGTTAAAAAAGCCAGACACAAAAGATAAATATTGTATGATTTCACTTTTATGACGTACCTAAAGTAGTCAAAATCATAGAAACAGAGAGTAGAATATGGGTGCCAGGGGCATAGGGGAGAGGGAATAGTGAATAGGTATAGAGTTTCAGTTTTGCAAGATGAAAAGAGTTCTGGAAATTGATGGTGGTGATGGTTACACAACAATATGAATGTACTTAACATCACTGAACTATACACTAAAAATGCTTAAAAATGATAAATTTTATGTTATGTGTATGTTACCATTACAAAAAATTGAAAAAAAATTAAGATGGTAATATTAAACCAATCTACAGATTCTATATAATCTCCATCAAAATCTCAACTGCCTTTTGGCAGAAACTGAGCAGCTGATCCTAAAATTCACATTGAAATACAAAGGACCTGGTATAACCAAAACAATCTTGGAAAAGAAAAACAAATTTGAAGAACTCATACTTCTCGATTTCCAAACTTCCACAGAGCTACAATTATCAAGTGATACTAACATAAGGATAGACACATAGAACAATGGAATAGAATAGAGAATCCCAAAAAGAGACCCACACAAATATGCCCGTTTTTGACAAAGGTGCAAAAGCAATTCCCAGGAAAAATAATCGTGTCAACAAATGGTGTTGGGAGCCACTGGACACTCATAAAGCAGAAGAAAAAAAAAAAAAAAAAAAGACCTTCAATCGAAATCTAACACCTTATACAAAAGATAATTCAAAATGGATCATGAACTTAAATGTAAAACTATAACTATACACACATGACTTTTCTAATGAAAGAAAGTGAGGTTATTCTTAATTTTTTAAATGTGCTTTCTATGAAACACTGACTTAAAAGCAATGCTTTGAACATACTGGTTATGTAATAATTGGAAATTAAAATAAGTTATATCTGTTCTGAAGAATAAAAGAACGCATTGAATAACACAGGTTCTATGGAAGACAAATTAATCTTGAAACAAATTATTATTTTAACTACTTACACAATAGGCTGTGCTGGCTGGTGGGTGACAGGAGCTGTAACATAAGCTGCAGGCTGTACTCCCATCATTCCTGAACCATCTTAAAAGAAAACCAACACATTTGTTTCAGAGTACCCACTTAATAACACTTTATCCCTAAAGGAAAAGTCACATACTGAAAATGTTTCCTAAGGAAAAAAATCCACATTTCCTTCTGAGTTAGGCGTTAGCAGAGAATAAGGCAAGAAAACAAAAATATTTCTTAAATCTAGATAAAAAGGAAATAACTATGAATTATAACTGAGTTTTAAAATACAGCATTTATTAAATCAATATATATATAATATTGGAATTAAGTAAAGCTGTGCTTTTTCTCATTTATATATTTTTGCTTGCACAAAAACCAATTTTCCTGATTGAACCACTGGAAAATAATGTTTACTCCACAGATAACTTACAGTAAGCAAGACTAGGATCCAACGTATTCCTGGCCCCATAAAAATAGTACGCATCATCGTAAGGAGTTCGATAGTTGGTAGCCAACGGTGGTAGTAGGGGAGGTGGAGGCAGAGCTGCAATGCTGTATCAAAAAGACAATTAGGAAATTCTTCTCATATTCCACTGCAAATTTTTTTTAAATCAAGATATTATTTTCTTACAAAAATCTTACTGAAAATCTAATTGCTGCTTTAGGAAAAGCCACCATCTTGCTTCAATCTCTTATCAAAAATTATAACTCAAAATGCAAAAAATATAAAATTTCAGAATTTAAGGTACAACACTTATTCAATCAATTAACATCTAATTCGCCACTATCTGCCAGTATTGACCAAACATGGTCTCTGTCCCTCAGGAATAATACAAAAATAAACAGCCATTACAGCAGAGTACAGTAAATGAAACAATACAAGTAGACACAGGATGCTACAGGAACATGGAGCAGGAACATTTAAATCACATAGGGAAGAGGAGAAAAGTATAAGGAAGGCTTTCTAGGAAAGGCAATGCTTCAGCCACACTACTAGAGTGAGTTAGTCACAGAGAAGAAAGATACAACATCAAGAAACGGCAAAGAGGTACAAAATGAGATTATAAATGGTTCCATTTGACTGGGAGAAAGATGTATTTTTTTAACTCTAAAAACGTATTGCTCTTTCAAAGGAATTAAACTATAATGTGAAAAAGAAACTACTTAAATATCAACAGTAAATTTCTAAGTTAATTTTCAGCATTTCATAAAGTTAAAACTTCTAAAAACCTCTACATCAGCACTTCATTAATGATTAGGAAGTATCTGTGTATTTCCACCAAGGCAATATTTTCCATTAGTTAAAATGTAAAAGGCAAATTCCTTTAGATGAACAGAAAGAAAAAGGAGGCATCCTAGAGTGTTTTCACTTTTGAGTGTATATATTAGGTTCTCCCTTGTATACTTCAAAATAATTGTGAAGAGCTGAGAAGGCATTAAAGTTCTCTTCAGTCATGAATATTTTTCATATTTACTAATCATTCAACGTGTCTAACCTTACTATCCTCACTCCATAGATAAACAAAGCAGTTGAAAAATTACTATAAAAGGGAACTGTCAATATCATTAAATCTTAAATTTTTATAGAGATTAATACAAAATTTAATCCTCACAACATCCCTATAACTGTAGATTAAAAAACATATATATATACACACACATATATAAATATCTGTTACTATTCTACTTTTTACAAATGAGAAAACTGAAGTTCAATACAAGTGTGGTCTGCCCAAAATCCAGGCAGTGAAGCCAACCATTTTAATCCCTAAATCAATGCTAAAATCATCATACCATGCTTTGTAATTCCAATCCCACCTAGTCCCTTTGAGTCAGGAAGCCATTAGATGAAACAAACAAAACACCTGATAAATACAGTAAACATGGTCCTACAATTTGTTACCAGTAAATAAAAGATAATACCAAGTCCTAAAGGAACGTATAGCCCAGAAAATATCAATGTTAAAAAGGAAAAGCACCTGATTAAATGCAATCCTACAATATCAATGTTAAAAAGGAAAAACACCTGATTAAATGCAATCCTACAATTAATACATTAATAGTAAGCAAAAATAAGAGAAAATCCTACTAAGAGAAGAAAGTATTGACCAGAAAATATCAATGTTAACAGGATTTTCTTTATGTTTAGTCCAGTATAGCACAATGCTTTTTACCTACGGAAATCAAATCTTTACCCTAATACCTAAATACAGATTTTATAATCTCAACACTTTATTTCAGGTATTTGAGTTGCATAGCCTGTAAGTAATCACAGAGAAAGAGTTGAAGGAAACAGAAACTAAAATAAAGTAATATATATAAAACAGTCACATTAGAAACTTTTTCTGCATTAACTGAAGAAAGTATTCAATGTTTGCCAAGTGGAAATTACAAAATTGAAAATGGCTAGGTTTTATATGTTAAACAGATATTCCAAAATACGACCTAAAACTAAATAATAAATATACTTAGTTATGCATTTTAAAAATACTGAAGCATCTTTAAACAGCAAAAGAATGTTATAAGGATTTCCCTTGTTTTTATAATAACAGAGAAAAGATCAACAATGAAAACGAATTTCAATAGAAATTATTTGACAAAAGGCTTTAACTGCACAAAAATCTCTGAAGGATAACATTACCTGCTTCAGCAAATCCTTCTGAATATACAATATAATGATACCTTACCTAATTCCCAAACACAAAACATTTTAAACAAGCACCTGGGAGGCACCATTTCACCAAGGGTGCTGCTGAGTCCATTGTGCAAATCTTCATTTTGAGATGGGATGGAGTAAACTGATGGGATGGGTGGGACAGATGGGGCAGACAAAGGAGGGAGAGGTGTCTGGAAAGCTACTCTGGGTCTTTCAGGTGGTGTTGTCTCTTCGAAGTGTCTTGGTGTCACACTAAACTGCTTTAGTCTATCAGGCTAAAATAAAGAAAAAAATCTGTTTGTTACATGTAATCATAAATTTAAAGGTGGAAGGGATCTCAAAAGACCCTCTAGAGAATCCCAGACTGCCAGCAGGCACTTAAGTTAGACATAGAATAACAGAATTTTACAGCTATAAGAGATTTTGAAGATCCAATTCTTATTTTATAAAAGAGGTAATTGAGACTCCATGAAAGTACATAAATCACCTAAGGTCTCACCATTCATAAATAATCAAGCAAAGACTAGAGCCAGATATTAATTCTAAATATAAAACTCTATTATACTACAACACTATGCTGCTTTACTACCAATTGCCATCAAAGTATTCTAACATCAAAGTATTCTCTAGATCAGTGTGAGCACAGGTTTTCTGTAAAGAGCCAGCTAGTAAATATATCAGTCTTTGCAGGCCATGTGGTCTCTTCACAACTACTAAAGTAGACAAAAACAATATGTAAGCAAATGAACGAGGGTGTGCTGCAATAAAACTTTACAAAAATAGGCAGCAAGTGGATTTGGCCACAGGCTACAGTTTGCTTACCCTCGCTCCAGAACATCATTTACATGTCCTTTTCTAAGATGTGCACATCAAAAGTAAACCCAAAAGTAATGGTCTAACTATTATATCTAATATTTTTATTTATTTATTCTCATAAAGCAACTTGACACTCCAAAGGTTGTTTCATTTAAATATAAATAAGAAGGTCCATCAAACACTAAGGTAACTAAATGCAAAGGTTAACATGTCACCATATTACATTAAAAAGTTCAAGATTTTAAAAGGAAGTTTTTGATTGTCAAAACTATTTCAAAGGTATTTATTGATAGAGGAAAATATATTCAGTTTTGGAATTCATCCTTTTTTCCCAGCATGTTTAATTTCTCAGGAATGATTTCTCAGATTAATCTAAAAGTTTTACTCTATGAGCAGTCAAAAAGCACACTGGGAGTGATGCTGGTGCACTATTAAACTTTTTTAAATGAATAATCCACAGGATATATACTTAGCATAAGAAAAAGTAAGACAAAAGTTGCCTACAGCTGAGTAATTTTAAGTTGCTGTATTCTTTTTAAGAATGAACTTTTTAATGAAATTAAAGTTTCTTAATCATTAAAGATGAAACAAAAACTTGCCTTAGTAAATAAATTCTACACATCCAACTAAAAAAAAAAGTATCCTTTGAGAAGAGTAATAAATTATTACCTTCTCCTTACTCAACTGCAATGATGTGTGTAATTCATTCCAATTATGAAAATTGAAGAATTAAAGTAAAAATAAGGTTATTACCTCTAGATTTACATTAAGTAAAAACTACTAAAATGCTTAAAGCCTAGAATTAAAGATTTCAGTTCCTTTGGAAATTCCTCTAATATAAGAAAAATGGTCATGATACAATAAAGAAAATTATTAACATCCATTGTAAATTAAACTAAAACAGTGCATGGAATAGTGCATGTAAATAAAGTGGAGGGGCTTCCTTGGTGGCGCAGTGGTTGAGAATCTGCCTGCTAATGCAGGGGACACGGGTTCGAGCCCTGGTCTGGGAAGATCCCACATGCCGCGGAGCAACTAGGCCCGTGAGCCACAACTACTGAGCCTGCGCGTCTGGAGCCTGTGCTCCGCAACGAGAGGCCGCGACAGTGAGAGGCCCGCGCACCGCGATGAAGAGCGGCCCCCACTTGCCGCAACTGGAGAAAGCCATCGCACAGAAACGAAGACCCAACACAGCCAAAAATAAAAAAAATAAAAATAAAAAAATATATATATAAATAAAGTGGAAAGGACTAATTTACAAGAAACTTTAAAAACGCACACATGAAAAAGGAAAAATTATCTTAGAGAAGTAAACAAGTAAGAGTTAGGACTTAATGTTTTATGAGAACTGAATTTAGTTTATTACTGTTCAAACTGGTCTACTCATACATTTTCCCCAATATGTTCTATCTCCACCTGCCACCACATTTGAGGCTTATTTGACTGAAAGATTAAACATTAAAAGCCGGCAGGAACCCTTACCGATTTCTCAGGGTCTTGTGCTCCAGAAGCTGCAACCCTGAGGTCCAAATCTTTTTCTCTAAACAAAATTAAAGTTTTATATATTAAAAAGTTATAATAAACACTATCATTACTGAAACAACCTTACACACAAAGTCCATGCAATAACATCTCAAAAAACAAGTAATTCCTTTAACTGACAATAAAGCCTTAAATAATTCTGAAAACTCAATTTTCCAATTTGGTGCAAAGTAAACTAACATTCACATGTAAACTGCCTTGGAATAAATATCTCTAAACCAGTGCCTGGGATACTTCAAAGTCTAAGGAATTCACACAGAATAAAGTAGAGAAGTAAAACAAAATCTTTACTTAGTGAAACAAATAAAAAACTTTTTTTAAGGTTCATGTATATCTTCAGTTCACAAAAAGGAGGGTAAAAAAATTAAAAATTAATACGGTACTCTCCAATAAGAGTTTTTAAGAAAATGATGTTAAAGATGGCTAATATCAGACAGTAGATATTGGCTTCCTCTAAGATAGAAAAAAAAAACAAAACTAAAAGATGACAGGTCTCAAATTCTCTTAGAACCAAGATATCTATCCCTAATTTTAAACTGAAATTAATATTTCACAGGTATTTCTACATGAAAGATTACAAACTCTGAGACTTGTATACAATATAAATATCTGTAGATCTATCATGATTATTTTTATACAGCACATATACGTGTGCTTACCATTTCATTGTTAAAAGACAAAATACTTTTATATTTGCTACTATATATGGGATAATACAGTGGGCATGTAGATAACATTAAATGCTACCCTAAAATTGAAGAAACTAATGAAAAAGTATGTACAAGGCCTGTTACAGGATGAACACATAGTCTCCTTTGTTACCTATGATAAAGAAAATGAACACCCTCATGGTATCTGTTTTATTACCCTGGCTGATTTACAATGTGGAGACTGAAATAGAATGATTTACAAATACTGAATCGTATTAGGAAAAATATCCCCTTATTTTACCATGTAATAGTCACCACTATGTCATTTTAAACAAACGCATTTAAATTCAAAACATCTTTTTAAAATGCAAACCTTTCATTACCGTCTCTTGTTCTTCTGTTGTTCAGCCATTTGTTCCAATAGTTCTTGTCTATATTTCTCTTTCCTTCTCTGAATAAGTTCTCGATCTTCACCTCCTAGAAAGTGGTAAGAAAAAAATGCAGTCTTAACTCTTAAGCAACACATGTAACTGGAAAGTCAATTTTTTAATCTCCATTTTTAATTATATCAAAGAGTATAATTACTACATATGCAGCAAATATAGAAGGTAAATCATATGTATCATTACCTATTCAACTAGTTTCATAATTTATGAATAACTACTATGTGTCAAACCCAAGACACATTAATCCTTCCCAAACTTCTACGTTAGTCAAAAACCTTCTTAAATAAGAGAATATTCTAACTCCTATCCCCACTTTCCAAAAATCAGGATAATATCTCCACTAACATCTCCCACAAGCCCCTTAACTTTAACAAGTGTGTTCAAAATGAACATCTCAAAAGCAATTGCTCTTCTTTGTTTTCTGTTACTGACCAAATAATCGAGCCTCAAAACCCCACTGTAACTTTGATGGCTTATGGTTTCTTATTTACTTCATGTGAGGACCCTCTTCTCTATTCTCATGGCCTTCAGCCTTGGATAGGAACTCTCTATATTTTACCTGAATTGCAGCAATAACCTTTTAACTAGTCTCCGGAACTCCTCCCCGCCTCCCTACTCCAGTACAACCAGCACACGTATGTAAGACTAACTATCTTAAAATACAGCACTAATCATGATGACACATTGCTCAAAAAACTTCAATAGTTACCTCAATTCTACAGAAAAAAATATATAAACCTCTCGTTCTGGTATCACTTACATGAAAATCCAGTCATGCAAGCATCTTGGATCCACAGAAAATTATTATTATTGCATGTTAATCACACAAAATAACCTCTTAATCTAGATATGCAAAATCTGGAACATTACACAAATCACAGGGATATCAAAAATGCAACCAAACCAGAAATTTCTCTACTACCTTAATTGTTAGTCTCCCAACCATCAGTTGGACACACAGCATCTGAGTTTGTCCATTAAGGACAGATGTTAGCAACAGTGAAGCTCCCAAAGGGTAACATAAATTACATTAAGGTTAATAATAATGTTTTACAATCAAAGTAGATATATCCATTCTGCTTCTGATCATGATGGAGTTAACAAACAGAAAACTTAGCCTCCCTCCATTAAAAAAATAATAATAAAATTAGGCAAAATATATGAAATAACTGTTTTTCAGACACTGGACACTGGACAACAGGTAGCACACAACTGTAATACCTGAGAGAAGTTAAATAAATGAGGTGAGCCCTTCAGGCACCCGTTTCTGCCTGCATGCAATCTCCACGGGTACAGGGAGGGAAAAATCCAAACAAAGCTGGGAAATTATGTTAAATTGAGCAGATAAAGATCAAAATTCAGGAAAGCTAAAATGACTAGAAGTTTAGGGCAAAGATTCAAAAAGAAGCGTAAAAAGGGCTTTAGAAATCTGTAAAGGCGTTCCTTCAGACTTTACTGTGTACTAGTCTGTGTATGCAGAGTGAAATTCCATTAGGCTGGGCAAAAAATTACGGAGGACACATAAACTGAATTCTCAGACCTCCTCAAACAAAGTGGAGAGAAATTTAAGCTCCAGCCAGCTAGACTGGAGTTCTCGGTGATCCTCTAAGGGTATTCAGGGAAGAGCCCGAGAAAGGTCACTCTGTAGCAGGAAGGCTGAACAATCTTCCTAGAACGAAGGCTACTCTAGAAGTCCCAGCTAAGTTTAAATTTAAAATAAGGCCTCTGAAAGACTGGTCCTTAAGTAACAGAAAAACATGACTGTGGTAGGCAAAATTCTAAGACAGACCCTATGTTCCCTGCCTTCTGGCACTGACTCCCTGTATAAACCTTCCCCGAGTGTGGGCAGGACCTTTGACTTGCATCTAGCCAATGAATATGGCAAAGGTGAAAGGAATCTGCAGATGTATGTAATTAAGGCCCAAATCAATTTTGAATTAATCGAAAGGGAGATCATCTTGGGTGGGTCTGATATAATCAGATAAAAGCCCTCACTGAGTTTAGAGATTCTCCTTGCTGGCATGATAGAATAAGCAGCCTTGGTGAGGAAGCCCATGTGGCAAGAAACAGCCTCCAGGAACTGAGGGCAGTCTCCAGCAGATCCAGTAAGAAATCAGGGCCCTTAGTTATACAGCCACAAGGAAATGAATTTAGTAAAAAATATGAATGGGCTTCTTCCCTCATAAGCCTCCAGGTGAAAAACAGCCTGGCTGACACCCTGACGGTAGCCTTACGAGATCCTGAGCAAAGGACCCAACAAAATTCATGACCCACAGAAACTCAGATGCTGGGTGACGTTTTGAGTCACTAAATTTGTGCTAATCTGTGATGCAGCAATAGAAACCCAATACAGTGATTAGAAAAGTTAATCAATTGAAAGAAAAATCACATAAAACAACAGAGATGATGTAACAACAAAGATGTTAAAACAGCTATCATAACTATGCCCAAATATTTAAATGAAAATAGTAATATAATGAGGAGGAAATGGAAACTATTATAAAGAACTAAATGGCGAGTCCAACTTCTGCTTAGAAACTAGAAAGCCACAAGAGAACATTGCTCATACCCCACGATGGAAAAAAGCTCAATCATCTACAAAATCAAAACTTTAAAAAAGCCCATCAGAGAGCTGAGGTTACAAGCAACCAGGTAAACTGAATTCCAAAGGGTATAAAAACAAATCCATAGAAAGATGAGACAACCCAAGTGTTTTACCTTTACCAGAGTACAGAGAAATAGGCAGCTACCTTAGAAGTAGATAAAAAGAAAATAACTGAAACGCTAATGAATTAAGGCTTTCTGTGGATTGGAATGGCAATGCAGAAGGGGAATCTGCACTCACTTGCTGCCCCTACCAGATGCTTATGAGACAGAAGATGGGGCAATGCAAGACACCTAAAAGACACCATTCTGAGGCAAAACAAACAAACAAACCAACAGAAAACCAACGCCCACATTCCAGACTCTTCTCTCATATAAAGTAATCTATTGGTTGAAGGGCAGAAAACCTTGGACCCAGCATTCTGCACTCATACAAAGCAAAGGTCTGCTACTGTTAGGGGAAGAGCAGGAAATTCTCACATATAAGATCCTCCACAGGGCTTCCCTGGTGGCGCAGTGGTTAAGAATCTGCCTGCCAAAGCAAGGGACACAGGTTCGAGCCCTGGCCCAGGAAGATCCCACATGCCGCAGAGCAACTAAGCCCGTGTGCCACAACTACTGAGCCTGCGCTCTGGAGCCCGCGAGCCACAACTACTGAAGCCCACGTGCCACAACTACTGAAGCCTGAGTGCCTAGAGCCCATGCTCCGCAACAAGAGAAGCCACCACAATGAGAAACCAGCACACCACAACAAAGAGTAGCCCCCGCTCGCTGCAACTAGAGAAAGCCTGCGTGCAGCAACAAAGACCCAACACAGCCAAAAATAAATAAATAAATTCATTAAAAAAAAGAAGATCCTCCACAGGCATAAAGGAGAGTTTGGCTACCACTCTGAGGAGAGGCAGGAACACTGATACTCATTTCTGAGAACCAAATGCACAGGGCCAGCTTTGCTACAGCAATCTACTGCTGAGGAAGGAAAAGTGTGGCAAGAGAGACACCCTCTTCTGTCAGGGGCTGGCAGGTCTTGCTAAAAACTGAGGAAGGTGCAGGAACACTGAGAAAATCTCTCCAGGCCCCACACTAAGAACAAGGTAGTCAGAGAATTTAACACTTCTCTCTAAACAACTGGTAGAAGAACAGTTAAAAGTCATTAAAGATGTACAAGACGTGAACATCACTATCAACCAATCGGCTTAACTGACATTTATAAACCACTACACTCAACAACCACACAATGCGCACTCTTTCAAGCACACATTAAACATTCACCAAGAAAGACTATATTCTGAGTCACTTTTTAAAGTTTTATTTAAAAAATTCAAATTTGAAATAATTGAAATTTACAAATTATTTTCTCAGACCATAAGGGAATTAAACAAGCAGTCAATGACAAAAAGCAGGAAAATCCCCAAGTATTTGGAAATTTTAAAACATACTTCTAAATGACCCATGATTCTGTTAGAAACCCCATAATATATTACTTTGGCTCTCAGCAGTCAACTGTCTTAATTCTTTAAATAAAGCAAAAGGCTCCAAACAAGGTCCTTGGGGCAAAATTATAGGAAGACAAATTTCAGCTCAATTGAAATGAGAATACTGCAACAATCAGAGCCAAGTGAAGTTGGAATGTGCTGCCTCTGGAGAGAGTAAGCTCCCTAAAGGGACACACAAATTTGGGCTGGGGGAAAAAGATACAACCGCGAGATAAATCACTGAATTAAAAGAGTGTAATAGCCTATTCCAAACATGACTCTATCATCAAACATTAATCTATAATTCCTGATTGCATTAATGATAAATTCATGCCATTCATCTTTAAAATTTCAGGGTAGAGTAATCCATTTATTGATAAAATTATTTGTCAGTAGGTTCTCAACACAGAAAGCCATTTCTCCAATTTTTACCATGTTTAACAAAATACATCGTAAGAAGCAAGCCCTTACTCTGACTTACTGATAGGCTAAATTGGTCAATTCTCACTTAAAGACATTACACTAGAATAAAACTCTAGGTGTTACGCCATTTTTCTCATAATAGCCATTTCAAGGAAACAAAAGTCTGAGAATATCATGCAATTATACTTCTCTAAGCCAAAATTTAAATTACTGACTGCTTTTAGGTTGAATGAATCTAAACTATTATCCAATTTCTTCATATACTTCAGTGAAACAAAATTTCAGGCAATTTTTTCTAATAGTTTTACACAAAGAAGAGACCACTTTTGTACTTAAAGTTACATACAGGAAGTATGCTCTCTTCACACTGTTTCTGAAATTAAATGTGACAAGTTAATATAGCAAATCAACATGCTTATCTTAGGCGATGACCTTCATTTCTGACAAAATAAATAGAAAATCTGGATTATAATCATTATTTGAACAAAACACTTTCTCAGAAACTACATGGAAAGAACATGGGAAAGGATGTTTATCAAAGGATAAAAAGGTTTAGTTCAGGGGAACTGAACTAAAATGTAAGGCAGTTTTGTGCTAGCTAAAGAAGAAAAAGAATGAAGAAAGAAATTATCACATATAAAATAGGATATAAGAAATAGCCAACACTACGACAAAGTAAAATATGAATTTAAAAGATTTTACTGAAATTAATATTTATCATCAGTAGAAAGTTCATCACTAAATAAAAGTTATTTAGCTTTAAAATTATACACAGAGCTATATAATACACTAAATAATTATAATAGCTATATAATATGCTAAATGTTTAGCATAGTGCCTATCATAAAGTAAGCACTAGAGAAATGTTTTCTATTATTAGTAAGAGTGGTATTAATTACAACACTGAGTTCTCACGAAGACCTTTTATAAAACACTCCACAAAAGTCTAATCAACTGGAGGTTTTTGTACGTACCAAAGAGCATCCCCGCAAAAGGACTACACATCTCTCGATTAGCAGGTATGGATGGTTCATTGTCTCGAGCGCTAAAAACAAAAACCAGAAAGAATTAAAACCCAAATAATTTTTAGGAAACAAAAACAAAAATTCAGGAAACCCTTTTTCATAAGAACAGTTACCCCAGTAAGGAAAATGAATATAAGTACACATAAATAAATCCTAAAAAAGAAGGATATCTATCCCCACACTTTGAAAAGAAGATCATCTCTAAAAAACTCCTTCCTTGAAAGAAACAAGGAAAAAAAAAAATGACAACTCTCTCAAAGAAAATTTAATTAATTAGACTCAAATAGCAAATTCTCTATCTCAAGCATTTTTATGTGTTACTTTTCTTCAAAGAAAATAGACACCTTTCTTGACACATGACAATATTATTTTCATTATGCACTATAAATTTGGAACCATTTATCCTTACGTACAACACAATAAAGCCACCAAAATGATAAAAACTACAGAAAGAGAACATGAATATAAAATGCATATAATTTCCTTTTTTTCAACATGACACAATTATCTATGAGTACTAATTTTACAAAGTAAGCATAAAAGTTATCTACCCAATATGTTGAAAAACAAAGTTTTGAAAAGAAAACTCATATTTTAAGAACATTTTCAATTTATTTCAAGTTACGTCATCTCTATAACTCCAAGATATTTTAAATTGATTTTTAGTCCATTAAATTATACACTTATTTCTCCTTTCATTAGTTCAAACAAATATATATGCTTTATAATGATAGGGACTCAGAACACCTTGGCACACTTTATAATCAAAACTTGCACTTCAAAAGAATGCTGTAAAGTTCCATAAATTTTCATTTAACACAATTCTCCCCTCCCCCTTTCTCCCTAATAAGGAAGGCTGTTAACATACTATACCTTTCTAGTTTTCCAGCAAGCCAGTTTTAGCAGTTGCTGTTTTACAGTACAATGACTGAAGGGCAGAATTTATATTACATACTATACCTTTGATTTCCAGCAGATGAAATTCGTATGTTTGACTGTTCTGTGACATCACCACCATACTCCATAGGAGGCACATTCCCTCGTCTGTTCCCGTACATCCTTAAAAACACATTAGCTTACAGAGCTTGTTCCACATACAGTGGACTTTTCTTATCTCTTTGGTATTTTTACATTTGATGTTGGAAATATTAAAGGGAACCAAGTGTTAAAATGAAGTTTTATTGTAAATACGTTCTAAAATTAATTCAAATGACATCTGACTCAAGTATGATCTGCTGGTTAATAAGAGACACTAAGAGTTTAGGTTCAATAGTCTTTAAAACAAAGGGAGGTTATTACAAACTATTTCAATATAACTTCTAGAAATTTTTAATATCAAAGCTATGCAAATACTAATAAGACTTTTTTATTATTCACTTATTCAAAGAATACTGAGCATCAACTACATGCCAAGTACTAAATCTAGGTACTGGGTATGTGGACATGGTCCTTGCCCTCATGAAGATAATAGTCAAATTTCAAAATGAGATCATTTTTTAATCAAAATTCATAGATTCTGGGAATTATTTCACTGAATATACAAACCTTTTTAACTTAAAAGTACAGCAGCAGTCTTAACCATTAAATCAAATCAAATGTAGCAAGCCACAACATTTGCTAACACTGTAAATCACATGAAATACTAAATATTAGCAACAGGTGAATACAGAACATTGTAAACATGGGTAGAAAAATAGTTCACTTTATTTACAAGGTCATGAACAACAAAAAGAAAGATTAGAATTTCTTTTATTTTCTTAAGAATGCTTTTCAGAAAATAACTTTTAAATGTTTTTCAATTAATCTTTTTTCCACTTGGCAAACATGGAAAGTTTAACTTCTCATACCAGAGAAACCAACATGACTTTTCACACCAACATTTATCAGCACCCATGAAAATCAGCATTTCATAAGTCATATTTCTTTGCATAGCTGTTGAGTTAACAAACTATATTGTCTCTCATGAGGACCACTGGTAAGAAATATGGTTGTTACAGTATTGTTCAATATTTTAGGTGAATCTGATTATCACGTTAAGAAAAACAGCAATTTTTAGAGGAAAAGGAACTTATCACTCTCCACAGAGCCAGCATATAAAACCCTCTCTTTGTTTCTATCATATATTGTCAATATCACCTGTGGAGAAAAGACTACCCAGAACTGTAACCTTAATAATGTATGACCTGTGGCATGACAGATAAATGGCTTCCATTTTTTATCCATATCTAAAACAGAATCCTCCCCAATCCCTTTCAAAAAAGAATTTCAAACTTATTTCAATTTATCAAAACACAGCTGATTTTATATCTAAAGCCTAAGTGCTCAAATCTCTCTTTTAAACTGACACATCAGTTTAGTGTCATTCCTTATTTCTACCACTTAAAGAACAGGTAAATATAAACTTAAATTCAAATTTATAATTAACAATGCCAGGCAACCAGATTTATTTATACTGCATCTATATAAAAACACACGTGTAGAAAAGAGTAAACAGAGCATGCCTGAGATTGCTTACCCTTAGAAAGCCCTGTTTGCAAGATTGGCCCTCAGCTGGCACCTGAGAACACAGATTTTGGGAGGAGTCCACCATTCTCAGAACTGATAAGAGTGACCCACTGTGCCTAAACTGTTGGTACAAGCAATAGAGTTTATGCTGAACACCTGCTTTCCTTCAGGGAGTCCAGAATTTTGGCACATGCTAGGAAAGTTTTTTCAGAAAGGGACAGACCTCATAAAAGGAAGAATTTATTTCCTTTCACATAGCAAATCAGATTTGACTGAGGGAGTAAAATAATTGTAAAATAGTTTCACCATCCTACCAACAAAATAAAAGTTAAAGCTATGTTAAATGGAAAAAGCTTTTTCTATTTCCTTGAAGAAATGGGTCAGTAATTCTAGTTAATTAGGTTCAAATCTCAATGCCCAAAGAAACCAGGTATAGGCTAGAAGGCAAGTTTACTCTAAAAATTAACACAAGGGACTTCCCTGGCGGCGCAGTGGTTGAGCATCCGCCTGCCAATGCAGGGCACACGGGTTCGAGCCCTGGTCCAGGAAGATCCCACATGCCGCGGAGCAACTAGGCCCGTGTGCCACAACTACTGAGCCTGCGCTCTAGAGTCCGCAAGCCACAACTCCTGAAGCCTGAGCGCCTAGAGCCCGTGCTCTGCAACAAAGGAAGCTACCGTAATGAGAAGCCCGCGCACCGCAACAAAGAGGAGCCCCCGCTCGCCGCAACTAGAGAAAGCCCGCGCACAGCAACAAAGACCCAACGCAGCCAAAAATTTTAAAATTAATTAATTAATTAATTTTTTAAATTAACACAAGTTTATCTTTAAAAAAATAACTCTTACAGAAGAAAAGCAAGTTGTTTAAAACCACAGGTATTTTCAGCTAATTTAAATGTGAATGAACAACTCCTAAATGACAGTAATGTATCTTTTTCATTAATAAACCACAGAATCAAAAAAACTACTTCAGAAGTAAATTTACAATGTTTATGCTATCAAGAATGACATATTATAAAAATAAACTATTTACCATCTGTTAGTCCTGACACAACTTACAGGGAGAAAGAATCAAATTCCTCCTTACTTAAAAGAAATCATCTAATTCATAATGGTTACATCACCTGGTTTCATAGTAAAAATTTCTCTAATGTGAATGAATTCTGCTATTAGGGGTACTCTCAACTATAGAAATTAAAAGAAAACTACTGAGCTGTTAAATGTTGGTCACCATTTTTCTCATTGTTTTCTGTTCTTTCCCAATTTTTATATTTACTTTAATTCAATAACTGTTTTTCTAATATTTACCCCGTCTTTAAAGTGGGGAAAATAATTAATATAAAAATGGTCCTTCCAAGTATAAATGAAAAGTAACTACTACAAGAAAAAAAGTAATACCAAGTCAAATAACTCATGTTCTAATAAGCTATTTCTCCTCATTTATACCTTACATATTAAGCATGCACACTTCTT
Source organism: Balaenoptera ricei (assembly GCF_028023285.1). Taxonomy (NCBI): domain Eukaryota; kingdom Metazoa; phylum Chordata; class Mammalia; order Artiodactyla; family Balaenopteridae; genus Balaenoptera; species Balaenoptera ricei. The sequence continues at coordinate 70,016,606 of NC_082655.1, forward strand.
AGAATGTCCTACACTAAGTAAGCGAGCACTCAAATCTATTGAGTCAGATTCTAATTCTACCTCAGATTCTAATTGCAGATGGAGCGGAATTTCAGAATTTTGTTACATAACTAGCAAGATTACAAACTAACAAATATCAAGAGTAAAACAGACTGGAAGTGCTAACTGCATTAATCACATAAAAAATTTAAAAAACAGCATTCTTTAAGGCTAAAAATTTCTTTTACTCATTAACATTGGTTATAAAGTAAAACATAATAAGGTAATATATTAACTTCTACAGCTCAAGTTAAATAATAAAGACTAGGATGACTATCTTTTTTAAAAGCATATAAATTTCAAAGTATTATAAGATACACTATTATATTCAACTTTAGAAAGCTCCTAAAACATTATAAATTTACTTAAATTGGTAAATATGTATCAAACAATACACACAGGCACGCGCGCGCGCGCACACACACACACACACAGAATGCAACTGTTGAGCTAAGTGCTAACCATTCTGTTAACTATTTTAAAACACTTGCCAGTGATTAATGATTAGTTTAGAAAAGTAAAATCATTCCTGGGCTTTATCCTTCCAAAAGTGGGGAAAATATTTCATTAATAAATACATAATGATATATGGAAAAGTTTATAGGGTAATTAGAAAAGAACTGAGACCAAAAACCTAAAAATCAAAAATTACTAAAAATCAAAACTGGAATTTATCGCATGTTGACTATTAGAAGGAAAAAAGAGAACACGGGAAATTTAGAAGAATGAAGAAAAATTTTGTACTTCTCAGTATATAGTCAGCCCTCCGTATCTGTAGGTTCTGCATCCGTGGAGTCAACCAATCTTGGATAGAAAACATTTGGGGGGAAAAATTCCAGAAAGCTCCAAAAGGCAAAACTTGAATTTCCCGCACACAGGTAACTACTTATCAATATATAGCACAACTATTTACACAGCATTTATATTAGATTAGATATTATAAGTAAACTAGAGATGATTTAAAGCATAAGGGAGGATGTGCATAGATTACACGCAAACACTACACCAGTTTACATAAGGGACTTGAGCATCCAAAAATTTTGATACCCGTGAGGGGTCCTGGAATCGATCCCCCTTGGATACCAAGGAACAACTGTTTTAAGAATAAATAGTTAAATCAAGAGATCAAATGGAGCTTCCCTGGTGGCGCAGTGGTTGAGAGTCTGCCTGCCAGTGCAGGGAACACGGGTTCGAGCCCTGGTCTGGGAGGATCCCACATGCCACGGAGCAACTGGGCCCGTGAGCCAAAACTACTGAGCCTGCGCGTCTGGAGCCTGTGCTCTGCAACAAGAGAGGCCACGACAGTGAGAGGACCGTGCACCGCAATGAAAAGTGGCCCCCGCTCGCCGCAACTAGAGAAAGCCCTCGCACAGAAACGAAGACCTAACACAGCCAAAAATTTTTAAATAATTAATTAATTAATTAATTAATTTTTTTTAAAAAAAGAGATCAAATGAAGTTACACATTTCTTTAGTCTCAAAAATTTCACTAACAAGTAGAGTCATTTTTCCTAGCAACCACTCTGCCTGCTAAATAAATCTAATTAATGTTCAATGTGAAATCTTTTCTTTTAGAAATCACCAAATCTGAAATATAGAAATCCAATTTTAACCTCACCTGCCATGGAGACATATGTGAAAAACCTTACAGTTAGAGATGTAAGAGTTTACACATTAACAAGATGTATAATAATGATTTACATTTTTAAGAAATATTGTAAAAACATTAAAATGTATAACAGGAATTATTCTCACTCATCTACATATTTAATCTATTCTTAAACTACTACTTGGGGAAGATTATATATGGAAACAGTTCATTTCGTTCATGGGATACATAAGAAAATAAGATTGTTCTCAAATAATTAGGCTGAAATTGATTTGTTAGCTCATGTATAAAATTATCACAGGGTGTAATTACAAAAATAATAGATTAAAATATATTACAAACAAAGCAACAACCATCATAAGTTTTTTGAAATTCCAAACTTAAAAGATACACATTACATTATACTCTAAAGGTAAACTGACACCATAAGAAAAAAAAAGTTCTCATGTACAAATAAGGCAGTACCAAGAGTCCAAGAATATCTGTATTTCCCTAACTGAAACTTCTTGTAGTTCAGGTAGCCTTTGTCTACCTCCAGATACAAACATTTTCAAATATAACACATTACAGAATTCTGAACATTTTCTGAAGTACAATTAGATTCAAATCAGAGATAAACTATAATTGGCATTACAAAATTCTAATCCTTCAGTCAAATTACCTAAATCAGGGTGAATATTAAAAAGATTAGATAAGCAGGATGTAATAACTAAAGAATAAAGAGTAGATGACAAAGAACTGAAAAGGCTTTGTATGATTATTTAATAATTAGAATAATGAACATGTAGCATTATGTCTCAGAAAATTTTCTAAAATACTACAAAAATAATCTATTTGGACTAATGAATGAAACAGGTCCCACGAACTGCTCAACATTTACATTTAATCCCTACAGGTTAACTAGTCAATGAAAATATCAGATCCTACCATATTTTTATCTCCAAATCAAAAGTTAGATTAAAATATAGCAAGTTTTAAGTATTAAGACAAATGACTTAATAAGACCCCACTGCAGCAATTAATAAATTACAAATAGTGTCATAGAAACAACATGCAAAGGAACTGAAAAGCATCTAAAAATCTGATCAAAAAACATTAGTGCCATATCACTAAAATAAACATTCAATAAGTAACTTAAAAACAAAAAAAGTTGATAAAGGTACTTAGAACATAGAAATATTAAAGGAATAAACTGTATTTCATCCTTTTTAAGGTGTCTTTTTTCCCCCACATTTTAACATCTGAAACCAGGAGAGCCTTGGACCTGGTTTTAAGTCAAGTATTGCAGGGAGAAGTTATTTTTCTCCTGCCAGTCACCTAGGGGCACTATGGATATGAGATAACTCTGAATTCTCGCCTCAGAGTTGTTTTGTACAATACTGGCAGCATGAATTCAGACTGAAAACCTGAATCAGTACTGGCTTACAGTTCAAATTCTCAGGGAAGTTCCTTTTTACTCCCTCCACTCAGTGCCAAGGTTGACAGTGGAAGTTTTTTTTCTGTCCTTTTCTGTGGGAAAGTCTATTTCCCATTTAAGTTTATATAAAGGTTGTAGTCTTTCAGTGTCCCAGCTTTTTAATGGGGCCCCTTTCTCCCCATCTTGGGTTGTTTTCTTTGTTCCTACAGTGGCACATAAAATTATGGCGTAACTTAAAACTGAAGCATCATGTAAATCAAATGAAACTGTGTCTCCTTAACATAATGATAAAAAGTAACAAGAATAATATTAAGCAAATAAAGAAGATAAAAATGAAGTTGTAAATACCTGTCATTTGTATACACTCTCAAAAGTCTTCTATCAAAATCACTTTCATATCTAAACCTCTCGTCCATTTCTTCACTTACTTCAGGATCTTGGCCTGGTCTATAATACTGTTTATCAAAAGCACGATCCTCATTAAACCTGTGAAATCTTCTATCTGGAATGTCAGTCTTGCTGACAAACCTCTGATGTTTTTTATTGGAAATGGCCACTTCTTCATTAGTTTTTTTAATGACTCTTCTATTATTCCTTAATTCAATTTCATCATCTAGTTTTCGGTATCTGTCTTCTTCTAGTCGTCTTTGGTTTAGAAGCTCTTCATATGCCGCTGAAGGAGTTAAGACATCTTTCCTAGGACCCTCTGAATTTTCCCAAGATGACTGCATTTGTGAAGGTAAATCAGGTTTAACCTGACTAATAGGTTTTTTACTTCTTTGATTCTTGTGCCGGCCAATTAAAAAAGAAAAAAAGAAGAAAAAGATCTTAAAGAGATGCTATTTCTTAAAAAGCAATTAAACTCTCAAATGATCTTAATCTATTTACTGTCTCAACTCTAAAGCTTAATCACCCATAAGAAACATCTTATCTTTAGGAAAAATACCTTCAAGGAAGTGTTATCCTTTAATAAAACTTAATAAATACCAAATTAATAGGTAACAGTAATATGGATAGATGGCTACAAAAAGAGAGGATAAACTATGCCAGGGAGATATTAGGCATATTTTGGAAGTTAAATATTGCTTCAAAATATTTCAAATTAAATTCTTTCTCAACACAAAGAATACAGAAGGTAGTAAATTTTTTTGGCCCCAGTAACATCAACCACCCTTAAATTTGGGTTTAAAAAAAAAAAAAAAAAAAAAAAAATATATATATATATATACACACACACACACACAGACACACACACACATAGCTAGAAATTATCAATATAAAAAAATCATTTAAAAATAAAAAATAAACAACGTCACTTAAAACCAATCTCTAAAATTAAATCTCTTCTATGAAGTTAAAAAGTAGGGTAAGTTCTTCAATATGAGATAAAACCATTTACAAAATTCAAAATTTAAATGTCCTGTGTTTGGTTCAATTTGGCTTAACTTTTTAAATATTTGTATGAAAACTAAGTGAAATGTCTAATAATATAAAAATATTTTCAAGTAAGGGCAAATATTCAACCTGTGGTGTTAAAGATTTACTTTAAAAGCAAAACCTACCTCAGTACTCTTTTCTACCTGTCTGAACTTTTCCGTGCATTCTTCCTTATCCCTGAGAAATTGATTGTATTCTTTGTTGCGTTCAAGTTTCAACCTTTCCTTCAAATAGAAAACCAAAAGGCAACGTTAACTTCAACATCAGGAAAAAGTACCTAATGTCAAATCAGACTCATACAAATCAGAGATCTTACCCAGAATCAAGCTTTACTAATATTTTCAAGAACAGAAGTAGCTGTAAGGCACAGGAGAAGCAGGAAGAGGTCCGAGACCACCAATGCAACTCCCCAAATCCATTCTTGCCACATTAAAATAAGATTTACTACATGCTTAAGTCCAGATTAGCACATGAGGTCTCTAATACTAAGGGAGCGGCTTTGATTATGAAACACCGCCATTTTATACGCCAGTAGTTACTTGGCTTAGATGATACCTTCCTAGGAGCCATGCCCTGTAAGTCCCTGAATTCTAGGTTTGTTTACCAACATCAATCCTAGACAATCCAGGTGCACTCCGCCAAAAGCATCTGTAAATAAATCTCTCCCACTAGTAAGTATATGAATGTGTTTGCCAGGAGGTCTATCATTAGCATGTTTCCAAGATCTGACCAGGTTACTGTCCTACTTTCCTTCTCAGGGACATCTCTTGCCTCCAGTCCCCCACCCCACTCCTGAAAGACCTGCTTCTAACCATTTCTTTCCCAAGTTTAAGGAAAGGTCCTTGTTATATTTTAAACATAAAAAGGTAAAATATTATAACGTAAATGTTCTGTTGAAATACAAACATGTTGCATTAGTAAATGTTCTTAAGCCCTAATACCTTCAACATCATTGAAACAGCACAATCTTAAAAAAAAAGTATTAAAAGAGCGAGGCTGTCTTTTGAAACTTAACTGTCCATTTGTCTTACATACTGTGTCATGACTCTCATCTAGCTTGGGAATTTGAGTCTCTACAAGAGGTGTACAGTGCTTAATCACTACGCCCTGTTCAGATTTTGTACATGTATTTGTGATGGGAACACACATTCAAATAGCCCCAGATGCCACCTACATAAAAGCTCAGTATACTCTCTCATCCGCTCATCTCACTGATAATTGTGTCATATACCATGAACTTTATAGCTTAGAAACCAATGCTGAAAAAAACCAAATTCTGAATATTCAACTAATCATTATATTAAAGAAATATATCATATTACATGGTTACAAATTTAACATTCAAAAAACCTTGTTTAAACAGCACTAGAGACTCCACAGATTTTGAAAAAATCAAGTACAGGATATGATGTGATCTTGTTTGCATTTAAATCAAGAGTATGTTCTTTCATGATTTTGATGCCTCATAAAACTGCTACCAACAATTACTACTCCTATCCACCTACCTTGGCAGATAACCTCTCACCAATAGGAAGAGAAACTCCCAGAGTAGATGGATCTGTTTCACTCGTGGATAGAAAATTTTTCTGTATATGTACATATTAAAAAAATATATTACCTAATTGCCTTTATAAAATGTTTCATAAATGTCTTTACAGTCTATATTCTAAATTATTACATTATACAGACCAACAGAATGAAATGGAGATGAAAATAGAAACTATAAATGTATAGAGCCTATACCAAAAGTAATTAGAAAAAAAGAGAATTTTCTAATTTCCCTATAGTTACGTTAGTGGATCTCTATTTAAATGCCAGAAGACATAAACTACAAACATTATTTCTCTATGTGCCTCTCCATTCTTGCTCATTAAGCATTTAGGTAACACAGTGTGGCAGACATAGCATCAGACTAGGAATCCAAAGACCTGGGCTCTAGGACCAGCCCCAGCATTTCTCAGTTGTGCAACACTGAGCAAGTCACTTAACCTCCCTGACCCAGACTTTCTTCTTCTGTAAAATGAGAATGGCATCTGCTCTGCCTTACCAAAGCTGGTATAGGATCAAGGAGGATAAAGAAATGTAAAATCTCTTTGAACACTGTAAAACAAACACAAGGGATTTGTAAAAAATACACACAACCACCAACTTTCTGGTACTGTTCCTTAGTAGGCATATAATCTGGATAAGTTACTTAACTTCTCTGCCTCCGTTTCTTTGTAGAACAGGAATAATGGCACCTACATCACTAGGTTATGAGGATTAAATCAATCAATACTTATTAACCTAATTTCACGTCTTTTATTTATTCATAAAACAAGCAATTATTGACCATCTAATACCTTCCAGTTACTTTTATAGGTAGTAGGGAGACAACCATAAGCATATGTTCCCTATACTTAAGAGATTTAAAATTCAGTTGAAGAAACAAACACGGAAACAAATAACTACAATATAATGTACTACAACAGAGTTACATTCAAAACATTACAGGAACAAAGTAATTAATAAAATTGATTATTAATAAGGTTTTGTTAAATCTGAATTTACAAATAAGTTGTGCTACAAAAGCTAATTTGAAAGTTGGTAATACAAAATTCTAAGCTTTTTTGTCAAGGAAACAATATGACACATGACTAGATCCCTGCGTCAGTTTGATCCCTATATACCAAAGTACACTGTAAACCTAGCCATTTTGTAGAGTTATACATGTACCAAAAAACACATTCAGAGTTCCAGTCTTGGGAATACAGAGATACTGCATCCTTACTCCTTCATTAGGCAATTCCCCACTCCCAACATGGGTCCAGGATGATGTTTGTACTTTTCAATAAAATGAAAAAAATTAATAATAAGGACAATACAGTGAGTTTTTCAAAAAGCTGAATTTTAATCATTCACTCATTCATTTAGTAAATATTGAGTGCCTAATATGTCTAAACTGTTTAATACATCTGGGACTCATCAGTGAACAAAACAAAAGATCTTTGCCTTCCTGAAGCTTACATTCCAGCAGGGGAAATTGACAAGAAATAATAAACATAATGAAGAGTAATTATATGGTATGTTAGAAGGTGGTAAGTGCTATGACCAAAAAATAAAAAAGCAAAAAGAATAAGCTACAGGTATTACAGGCTTCTAGGGAATGGGAGTGGGAAAACTGGAAATCTGGAGTTCCGTTTTAGACATGTTCAACATAAGATACTAGATTTCTAAGTGAAAATGTCAAATAGGCAACCAACTAGAAGAGTTGGAGGTTCAGAAGAGAGGTCTGGGCTAGAAATATAAATTTACTGATTCAGTTTAAAAACTTCTCCTGAGAATATGTTCTTTGTGTGTTGTTAGATGGTCAAGTGTCTTTTATTCTAAAAACTGGAAAGAAGATGGTAGTTAATTGTTCGTTTTAGTGGCTCTTCTTGGCAAAATTTTAAGATTTGATTACTTTTTAATTTAAATATCCATGCAAACCACAAGTGTGGAAGCCACAAGAAATCCAGAAAGAATGGGACCTGTAAACTGTACATAGTCCAGGGGTCAAGGAAGCCACTGCAGCCACCTCCCCATGTCCTATGTAATTTTCTTTTTCCCTTGCTTTCCTCTCCACTCCCGCCTTCTCAGATGTCAACCAAAAATTGTCTTTGTCATATTAACAAACGATTGTTCCTCTACCACAACCATATTCTTAATAATCCAAAACCAAAAACTCCTTCACATCCCTTTGTATTTAAAGATTTGTGCTCTTTGATTCTTCTCTTTCATAAAGGCAATTTCTTCTTATACCTCCCACTGCCATTCTTTTTTAAAATCTTGTACCTATAAAGTAATGTAAAACCCACAAGTGAAAACAGTAGCTATCAGAGGAAAACTCCACCCAATAAGTAGCAGTAGGGAAGAGGAGAGGATAATGAGGCACAAGGCCAGGGAGGCAGGCTGGAACATGAAAGACTTCATGTGTCACAGCTAAGGAATTTGGATTTTAATCCTGAAGGCAGTGAGGAGACACTGAAGTATTTAAATCGGTAAGATCAGGATCATTTCGGAAAGTAGCATGGAGAATGGACTGAAAATCAGTGCAAGGAGATCAGTCAAAAATCTGGGACTTCCCTGCTGGTCCAGTGGCTAAGCCTCTGCGCTCCCAGTGCAGGGGGCCTGGGTTCAATCCCTGGTCAGGGAACTAGATCCCACATGCCACAACTAAGAGTTAGCATGCCACAACGAAGATCCCGCATGCTGCAACTAAGACCCAGCTCAGCCAAATAAATAAATAAATATTGTTTTAAAAAATCTGTAGCAGTAATTTAAGACAATAAGAGTGTCTAGGGCTTCCCCGGTGGCACAGTGGTTGAGAATCCGCCTGCCAATGCAGGGGACACAGGTTCAATCCCTGGTCCGGGAAGATCCCACATGCTGCAGAGCAACTAAGCTCGTGTGCCACAACTACTGAGCCTGTGCTCTAGAGCCCGTGAGCCACAACTACTGAGCCCACGTGCCACAAATACTGAAGCCCGCGCGTCTAGAGCCCGTGCTCCAGAATGAGAGAAGCCACCGCAATGAGAAGCCCGCGCACCGCAACGAAGAGTAGCCCCCGCTCACAGCAACTAGAGAAAGTCCGCGTGCAGCAACGAAGACCCAACACAGCCAAAAATAAATAAATAAATAAAATAATTAAAAAAAAAAAAAAAGTGTCTAACATGAAGAACTAACTATCCAAAAGGAAATTTATCAAGCTCCTCACAAGCTGCTCAAGCAGATATAATGGTTCACAACTATCATACATATCAAGTTAAAAATCTACTGCCTTCTAATCTATCCTATTCTATCTATCTACATCATTATATCTGACTACTCTCCAAAAAAAAAAATCTACTGTAACTCAGTCAGGCTGGTAAAGCTAATATGTCTCATGCATACACAACTGAAGTCTGCCCTCCAAGTCCTTCTTCATTCTACTACTCTCCATCTGAAAAGCTTCCTCTCCTCTAGAATATCCAAATTCTACCTATCCTATAATGTCTTACAAAATAACACCTTGAGCCCTTTCCTGATCATTTTATCTGTCTTGTTAAGAGTTATCACTTTCTGAATTGTATGAATGTATCTCTACAACTAGAGGCTAAGCCCCTTGAAGACAGGATTCATACCAGATTTATCTTCATAAGTGTTTAAAAAGTGTTGGTTGTATGATGAATGGATGTGTAAGATTCATTTTAAAAAGTTTTATAAAACGTTTTCTTTGTTTTCCAATATAAATTTACAAATTTAATCCACAAGTTTGGGTGCAAAAATATTGAGTAATCCAGACTGACAGCACACAGTTCAAAAATATCTGAGAACATCTTGAATATTCCATTATTTTATTAATCTTAATGTGATTAGCACAATTATAATTATTTTGAAGAACAAAAACTAGCATGCTGAAAACAAAGGGACTTACAATAGCTGCTGAGTATTTCTAAAAGATGCATAAGAAAGCAATAAAAACAAATGCAAAGCAGGAATCAAAAAGAATACTTGATTGTATTAATAGAAACTTATAATGTACAGAGTGTCATTTTGCTAAAAGCAAGAAACCAAAATGGTGCCATTCAAAAGTCTCTGAATCACAAATGAAGCTATTTTTCTTATTAGTTTGAGTACAACAATATCATAAATGCAAATGATTACAAGCTACTAGATCTAAAACAAAACAAAACAAAAAAATTAAAGGACAGCATTTTGCAGGCAGCCCTACCTTTCTTTTTGCTTGTGTAATACCCTAAAGTCAAGGGAAACAAACCATTGGTAAAATGTATTCAAAGTCCTCTCTCTCTATGTACAAATCAGAATAAATAAGAGACCATTTATACATTTGGAATAAACATTATCAAGTAGAAAAAACTAAAGAATATCTTGGGATGACTAGAAACATCCTGACTGTTTAGATACATTTATAACCTAGTAAGTAAATTGCATTTTAAAACTTACAATAAGTGGCATGGACATATACACACTACCAAATGTAAAATAGATAGCTAGTGGGAAGCAGCCACATAGCACAGAGAGATTAGCTCGGTGCTTTGTGACCACCTAGACGGGTGGAATAGGGAGGGTGGGAGGGAGACACAAGAGGGAGGAGATATGGGGATATATGTACGTGTGCAGCTGATTCACTTTGTTATAAAGCAGAAACTAACACACCACTGTAAAGCAATTATACTCCAATAAAGATGTTTAAAAATAAAAAAAACTTACAATAAATCATTAGTTTAGTTATTATATAATTTAACAAAATATACTTAAAACAAGAGTTCCACTAAGCAAATGGATTAAACTATAAAGTAAATAGATTAAACTATAAAGCAAAGACTGGTGGTTAAGGAAATATGCTGAAGGAAGTTTTATAAGCTTAGCTCATAGGAAAATAATTAGCAACTAGAGCTCCACATGTCATTTTAATACATGGCTGAGCAGAGGAGAGTAGTAGGAAATCATAACTAGGCTATTTTAAACCATGACAACTTTACACAAAACATGAACAAAAAGAATTTACAATCTCATTTACAATTGGAACCCATTGCCCTACTTAAAAGGTCAAGAGTCTGTTATTCCATGGCACCAGTTCTCAGCACCGTTTTTTTCTCTATCAATGTGTATGTGTATATGTGTCACTTAACTTTTGCTACAATATCCATTGCTAGATACCATTAAAAACCTAAAAATTAATGCATATGACTAAAACCTTAGGAAAACAAATTTAGGAGGTAAATTCTGAAGCATAAAACTAGTTAGTAGAACTCATTACCTGAGTAAGATAGCGTCTGTAATCTTGCCGCAATTCTTCTTTCAGTTTATGTTTCTTCCGTTCATAGTCTTCCCCAAGTGGTAAACTTAATCCATAATCAATTCCTAGAAAGAAAACAACTTCTTAAGCAATGTAGCTCATTTTCAACCCAATCTCAATTTTAATACAATCTTCTGTAACAAAGCACAGTATGAAGGAACACAGTCATGTTGATTCTGAGACTTGGATCAGGATAATAAATTTTTCATTTGAAATGTTTCAATAGGTAATACATTCACATAATGGAAAATATCCCTCCCTCCCATGAACCCCAGCCACCCAGTTCTCCTGCCCAAAACAACCAACATTGCTGTGTCTGTGTCTCCTTCCAGAGACTTTTATATATCTGTAAAAAGATATCTTTATATTACAGTGTGTGTGTGTTATATTTACTTCTTCCCCTTTAGATAAATGGTTCTGCATTGTTTGCCATCTTGCAAACAAAATTAAAGAAAAGCCAATTACCTTTACGTCTTCATTTAATTCTGTTGAAATTTCTTTTAAAATACTTACAACTTTAATGTCTGTTTTTCAGTCTGTGAAAATTAATAATGTGATTTTTTAACTTATAAGAATATCCATGTTATAATTTTTAAAATTTTACTAAAGTATAGTTGATTTACAATGTTGTGTTAATTTCTGCTGTACAGCAAAGTGATTCGGTTATACATATATATACTTTTTCATATTCTTTTCCATTATGGTTTATCACAGGGTACTGAATACAACATGTTTGAAAAAAATTTTTAGAGCCTTGCATGGCTTAGGCTGAAATTTCCAAAAACTTTTAAAGTTAAGCCACCAATTCTGATTTCATATAAATGGATATTAATTTTTATTGTGATAAAACGTACATGATATAAGATTTACCATTTTAACCATATTCAAGCATACAATTCACTGGCATTAAGTACATTCAAAATGTTGTGCAACCACCACCATTATCCATTTCCAGAGTTTTTTCATAATCCCAACAGAAACTCTGTAAAAGAATCTTAGTTTTTTAAGAAAAACTTCCATTTTGAGTAGGGTTTCCTTACTCAAGAGTTTAAAAATCAAATTATATTTTGGGGTGATGACAACAGTGATGGCTGCACAACTTGTAAATACACTGAAAACAAGTGAACTGTACAATTTAAATGGGTACAGTTTATGTTATGTAAATTATATCTCAACAAAACTGTTAAAATCAAATTACATACTTTTAATTATTTTTAATAGTAAAATGTTATATCAAGAAGCACAGATATCAGATCAGTATTTCGATTTGTGGAGCCCCTCTCGCTTTTTTTAGTCCTACTATGCAATACTATAGTATAAAATATTATTTCTGAAGAAAATAAAAAGTTTCCTTAAAGAGTCAGCTATAAGAAATATAGATGAAACAACTGACTGTAGGTAATAAACCAATAAGGATATTACCATTTTTTGTGCCTTATTCCTCACAATGCAGCTAAATGATGGAAACTTATCATGACTGTGTCATATCACTGCTTTATTATATCACTAAAATATTTCAGGGGCAAAAATGCCAAAGTAGTATACATATAAATGGATGTCTATTGATTTTTATGCAATACTAAATTCCCCTTTCTACCATAAACACCCGAATTCTCTTCATAAACACTTTTGGCCTGCTTAACTCCTGATGACAGAGGGTATGACAGAGGATTCCTTAGAGACACCTCTCACTCATGCTCCCAACTCTCTTCCAAAAGAATCTAAAGCATTCCATATGCTTGGAACTTTAAATCATCCTAGCATTCTTTCTTCACAAAGGAAATTTTAAAACTTTATTTTTAAAGATACAGAATTCAAGCCTAAAGAGAAAAATGGTTTGATTCTCACATTCAGAATGGAGTATCATATATGAAATTAAACTATAAAATCAATGAAGGCAAGGTCCATGTTTATTCAATTTTATAATTCCTGGCACACAACTTGTACTCAAAAAGTGTTCACTGAATAAACGTGTAAAAGAATATATGAATGCATACCTGAGTAAGAGGAAGAATAAAGAGAAAGAACACTGTTCTTAGTATTTCATTTCTGCTTCTAGTGGTCTGATTGCATAGAAAAAGTAAGCGTAATAACTAGTAACCAGAGCTACGTATCTCTCGTTATACGGGATCACAGTGGATGCTCTATTGCGTCAAAGGCGAAAAGAAAACAATGCTACAAGGGTGATGCCCCCTGCAACATGCTCAGCTTTCCTACTCGGCGGAACAAGTAATTTACAGCTTTTTAAGTCATGTGTTTAAGGTGGCTTTTACTGCTGATTTTCAGCTCTGCTTGGTGGGTTTATGGAGAAGAAAAGAAAGAAAAATCTGGTTCATTTTCACCTATAATTATCGTTCATACGAAGTTCAATTTTATTTATCATGAGTATTTGCTTTTTACTATTGATTCAAATAGTATTTGTAATAATTGTCTTAAAACACAGTAAGAATACATAATGCCTTCGGAATTATTTAAAATTTTATTAATTGAAGGTTTAGGCAACAGAAAATACTAACTTTTTAATTCTTATTTTTGTCATCTGGTACCAATATTTTATGGTAGTAGACGTAGGTCATAGAAATAAAATTAAGAACTGTATGGAACAATTTAAATATTCTGTTCACTTTAAACTAAGCATTAACAATGGCATCCTAACTGGCTTAATGAGCTGAGAAATATGGTGATACCTTTTCAGAGCAGTTGTCTTCTCATGGTTCTAGTAGCAAGTAAAGCATTAGTGTCATCTTAGGGTCATTTGAAGTGATGTCACTTCACCAAGAACATCAGTGACTCTAAGTTAACATTATGTCTCAGAACTACAGCAATTAGAAGTATTTGGTTTCCATAGTGGCTGTGGGTTAAATATTTAAAACTACAGTGTATAATCTTTTTAAAATTAATTTATCTTCTAACATAGCACTCATAGTAAATACTTTACAAATTACCATGAAACAGTTTCTTATTTTCATTATTATATTACCATGATAAAGTATTAAGTAAAAACAATCAAAGGACAAAATATAGGAAATAATAATAAGCCTTTCCCTAAGCAAGTGACTTAACAGATGCAGCTACTTTGAGGAGAACATTGTACTCAAACTTCAGCTATAAAGACATTATTACAAAGGATCCATTTGACTTGTACAAACTGAACCAAAGAGGTAGAATGTCTGGGATTTAGTTTGTAATAAGAGAAACCTAAGACTAAATATGCTACAAGGAATGATAAAAGTACAACTAAAAATTAGTAAAAACAACAATTTCCTTTTGTCTATTTTCCAAAATCTTTATATTAACTGTAATTTTTTAGCTTAGTCTAAACTCTAGAGTGACTCTGCAATGGGAAATTCTGCTGTTGCTTCTTTTCTGATACTATTTTTTTAATATTTTTCTGCTATTATTTTTAAATTACAACAATGTAATTTTCCTTCCTTTTAATTCTTTCTTTTCCAAGTCTCCATGAGCATAATTGTATTTAAAATGAATTTTTAAAAATCATACCAGGGCTTCCCTGGTGGCGCAGTGGTTGAGAATCTGCCTGCCAATGCAGGGGACACGGGTTCGAGCCCTGGTCTGGGAAGATCCCACATGCCGCGGAGCAACTAGGCCTGTGAGCCACAACTACTGAGCCTGCACGTCTGGAGCTTGTGCTCCGCTACAAGAGAGGCCGCGACAGTGAGAGGCCCACGCACCGCGATGAAGAGTGACCCCCGCTCGCCGCAACTAGAGAAAGCCCTCGCACAGAAACAAAGACCCAACACAGCCCAAAATAAATAAATAAATTAATTAATTTTAAAAAATCATACCAAATAATTTCTAGTGACAAGAATAAAATCTTTTTTCTTACTTAGATAATTTGTCATTTTTTGCTTGCAGATTTACAAAACATGACTTCAGAGCATGAAAGCTAAAATAAATCTAGTGCATTCTGGAGCCTGGAGGGCTGATCAATGGCATTTTGATATGAGTGAGAGATATTGCCTAGAAACAGTGGATGGATTAAAAAATACCTAGGGAATACAAAAGTTAAAGATGGATTCTGTAGTCCAAAGTTTAGAGGTGAGGGAGCTAAAAAGGAACCAGAAAAAAAAAAAAAAGACTGAAAAGGATTGTGTTGGTAGTCTTCAAAGCCATCCCCAGGCTTGGTGATTTGATAGGACTCACAGGACACAGAAGTCATTATACTCACAATTATGGCTTATTACCATGAAAGATTATAGAGCAAAATTAACAAAGGGAAAAGGTACATGGGGCAAAGTCCAGAGGAAACTAGGTGCAAACTTCCAAGAGTTCTTCCCCAGTGGAATCACACAGGACACGCTTAATTCCTGCAGCAACAAGTTGTGACAACACATGTGAAGTGTTGTTTACCAGGGAAGCTCATTACTCAGTGTCCAAGGTTTTTAATGGGAGCTGGTCACCTAGGCACCCTCTGCCTAGTACGGACCAAAATTCCAGACTCTGCAGACAGAAAGCAGGTATTCTGCATAAACCATGTGGTTTGTACAACAGTTTAGGCACAATGAGCCACTCTTTCTATAGGTGTAGGAAACTATTTACAAGCTAAGTTCCAGACAGCACCAATAGCCAGCCTGTAGTGGAAACCTTAGCAGCAGACAGTAGCTGCTCCAGGTCTCTCAACAGATGCATTAAGTAGCTTTTTAATCTCAAGAGGTCATGGTCACATCCTTATACTATATGTCAAAAAAGTGGTATCTTCAAACGCACAACAGGACCTATGCTACCATATATAGAAAAAGAAGAGAGGGCTATATACATGTGTGCACAATATAGTCATGAAACTGTACACAAGAAACTGCTTAACAAGAGAGACTAGAGGACAAGGTTGGGAGGATCACCAATTCTCAGGCTATATACTTCTGTGTTCTTTGTAATTTTTTACCATGTGCATGTTTTCCTTTATTTCTTTAATGGAAAATACAGGGAAAAAAACCCCAAATACAGCAATGCTCTCATCCTTGTCACTGAGCCAGGAACTACATTTCAAAAGCACTGCAGAAAATCTATGAATGTTGGGTCAAAATATATTTATGTATGAAAAAATGTTGGAAGTATTAACTGCATTATTTCATCTATTAAAAATGTTTTCCAGGATATAAAACATCAAAATCAAAGGAATAATGCTCAACCAGTCTAAAGGAAAATGTTCAACTTCTCTAAAGAAGAGAAAGGATTAGGAGATGATCTTTAACTGAGGTAAGATTGAACTAAATTTAAAAGATTAATGTAAGCATTTCTCTTCAGTAATTGTTATTAAACATGAAAATGAGCTAAGTAAGAGAAGTCTAAGAATTTTTTAAATAAAAGAATCACAAGTATTATGCCTAGAAATGATTTAGGCAGATGGAAGGTATCATTCACTTTTACAGATCATTTTCAGCTGATTCTTTCACAATTTCATTAAATCTCAGTTATTCTAACTCCTTATCAAGGACACCATTTCATCAGCTTATACGGACTAAACCACGTACATGCTGTACATAATAAAGAATCTGGCTAGCCTCTGTCTCTGGTCTCTGGGAGGTAACTTCTAAATTCCTGGAACTTTCTGAGCGATGAGAGTGTCTCTGCTACTCCTGATAGGCCCCCAGAACATACCTCTTAGTTGATACCAATAAGGTGACTCACGAGCCCCTAGTTTATGCCAAAAAGATGACACAGACGGGGACTGGTCACACCAAAAAGATCAAACATGTAATTGGAGGGTTGGACCTCTGACCCATGTGACATCAGCCTGACCTCAGGAAAGCAGAAGGTCTGGAGACTGAGACACATGGACAATGATTCAATCATTCACGCCTACACAATGAAACTCCAGTAAAATTCTGGACACCAAAGCTCAGGTGAGCATCATGGTTGGCAACACTCTATACTGTCACATACTGATGTGCTAGGAGGGTGACACATCCCTGAGGCTGACAGAAGCTTCATATTTGGATGCTGCCAGACCAGGCCCCACGTATCTCTCCCTTTGGCTGGCTGATTTGTATCCTTTTGCTATAATAAAACTGTAATAATAAGCATAGCACTTTCCTGAGCTCTGGGAGTCATTCTAGTGAGTTATCAAACTTGAGGAGGTGGTGGAAACAGCTGGTCAGAAGTGAGGATGGGGACTTCCCTGGTGGTCCAGTGGTTAAGAATCTGCCTTCCAATGCAGGGGATGCGAGTTCGATCCCTGTACGGGGAACTAAGATCCCACATGCTGCGGGGCAACTAAGCCCGCACACGGCAACCTACTGAGCTCACACGCTCTGGAGCCCACGCACCACAACTACAGAGCCCATGCGCCACAACTAGAGAGCCCACACACCACAACTACAGAGCCCATGCGCCACAACTAGAGAGCCCATGCACAACTACAGAGCCCATGCGCCACAACTAGAGAGCCCACACACCACAACTACAGAGCCTGCGCACTCTGGAGCCAGCGCGCCACAACTAGAGAGAAGCCCGCACACCGCAACGAAAGATCCCATGTGCCACAAGGAAGATCCTACGTGCCACAACTAAGACCCAATCCAGCCAAAAAATAAAATAAATAAATAAATAAGAAGTGAGGGTGGCCTGTGGACCCCAAATTTGCAGCTGGTATCTGAAGCAAGAGAAGTCTTGTAGATTAAGACTTGTAGAAGTCTTAATCTGTGCAGTCTGGTCTAAATCTGGGTAGTTGGTGTCAGAAGTCATTGTAATGCTCCTCAAATCCTTTTGTGAGAGGTGTTGTATAAATGTTGGAAGAAGGAGCCACAGAGGATAAGCATTATCCATGAATATCATCATCTAACAGAAATGAATTTACAAAATCATAAAAATGTAGTGGTACATGACAGCCGTACCACTGATGTGACAGCTGTACAATGAGCTATTAATAGACTGTCTTCATTGGCTAAAACAAACATTGCCAGTTTATATATTACTGATAGCTACTATGTTTAATTACTCATTCAAAGTACGGTGTCACAGAGCTTTAATTCAATATATAATTTTAGACCAGTTTGTTTTTTAGACCAGCTTGTTTTATAATTCCTAGATGAGACCACTTAAGGAAAACTCTCTGTTGCCCAATTATTTTACATTTTTCCTAATGCCAAAAATTAAGCATTTGGCCTAATCTTAAGGCCACAATTATTCCCACAAGAAATCAGTAACTGAAGGCTAATAAGGTACAAAATTAGTCAAATTATATATTATTCTTTAGTAAGATTCAATGTGCATCAGAAATAATTATTACTTCGGTTGGCAATAAAAGAAACAATCCATAAAAATTAAATTCTACACACCTAACAGAACTGTTTATTTTTGCAATGGGGACCTTCATTCATTCAAAATATCTTCTCTAAGCACTGAAATGCCAGACCAGACACTGTGTTAAGCAATGAATAGACAATGGCAGGAAAGCTGGTGTGCCATTGCGGTAAAACAGAGAGCCAAACAAGTTCAAAACTATGCTTCGGGCTTCCCTGGTGGCGCAGTGGGTGAGAGTCTGCCTGCCAATGCAGGGGACGCGGGTTCGAGCCCTGGTCTGGGAAGATCCCACATGCTGCGGAGCAACTAGGCCTGTGAGCCACGACTACTGAGCCTGCGCGTCTGGAGCCTGTGCTCCTCAACAAGAGAGGCCGCGATAGTGAGAGGCCCGCGCACCGCGATGAAGAGTGGCCCCCGCTTGCCGCAACTGGAGAAAGCCCTCGCACAGAAACGAAGACCCAACACGGCCATAAATAAATAAATAAATAAATAAATAATTTAAAAAAAAAAAAAAAACTATGCTTCAAGGGGAGAGCCAATGTCACAAGAGCACAAGGCAGGAACAGCCAACATAATCTGGTAAAAGTAATAAAAGAGTAAAATTATCATACAGGAAACAAGAAGCCATTGAAGGGTCTGAAGCAGGGACTAACATGATCAGATTTGGTTTTTGGAACGATATCAACAGGCAGTGCAGAGACTTAGTAGAGGAGGCTAGACTGTAAAACAAAAAGAACACTAGAAAAAAATCTAAGTGAAAGACAGTGGAGGCCTACATAAAATAACCTCTGTGGAATTAGAGAACAGTAAACTTATTTGAGGTTCAGGTGTTAGAATCAACTGAACTATGTAATTATTTGCTATGGGATACAAAAAGGAAGAGAGGAGTCGAGGATGACCACGCAGCCAGCTCAGTAAAAGTCTGAGAGGAGTAAAGTTCATTTTGCACGTGTTGATTCTGAACTCACAACATCCAAGGACAGATATTAAAATATTAGATATATGGGTCTGGAGTTCATAAAAGCAATGGGAACTAGGGATAGAGATTTAGGAGTAATGAACGCACTGATGATAAATAAAGCCCTGTGAGTGAATGAGTCATTCAGGAAGTATATGAAATGAAAAGGAGGCCTAGGACAGAGCCCTAAGGGATACCAATTAAGGAAGAGGGAGAAGTCATTGACTGTAAGTTGGACTTTAAACTCTCCATCATTTGTGAATGTAATAGTCAAAGAATAATTTTTAATATAATTCTTAAAAATAAAAAACCTAGTTTAGGGCTTCCCTGGTGGCGCAGTGGTTGAGAGTCTGCCTGCTAATGCAGGGGACACGGGTTCGAGCCCTGGTCTGGGAAGATCCCGCATGCGGCGGAGCAACTGGGCCCGTGATCCACATTTACTGAGCCTGCGCGTCTGGAGCCTGTGCTCCGCAACAAGAGAGGCCGCGATAGTGAGAGGCCCGCGCACCGCGATGAAGAGTGGCCCCCGCTTGCCACAACTGGAGAAAGCCCTCGCACAGAAACGAAGACCCAACACAGCCATAAATAAATAAATAAATAAAATTAAAAAAAAAAAAAAAAACCTAGTTTAAAAAAATGTGAAAGAAGTCAGGAAATTAAAATTTATTATCCCCCAATTATGTGCCAGTCATCTTTTCATATGTATTCAGTTATTGCCACAATAACCTTTTAAGATAGACGCCATTCTTAAGATGAGGAAACAAAGAGCTTAAATAACTTGTGACAGGTTGCAAAGGCATGAGAGCCGCAGTCCAAAGCAACCTGTAACTCCAGAATTTCAGTGATTCTGTCTGACCTGAGTGCTTGAGAGAACATACTATCAAACTTTTAAAAACATTATCTGTTGGAATAATTAAATTTTTCAATCCATAAAAATTTAGGGCTAGAAGATAATCCAACTTCTTTATGTTACAGATAAAGAAACTGAGTGCCTTAGAGATTAAGGCACTTAACCAAAATATAATGCTTAAGTTCACTAAACCTGTATATTGGCCAATAATTTGTGACAGACTCAGAATGGAAAGCGTTATCTATATATGAGATACTAAAAGTATGGCATTCACTTTGAGCTGTTTTTCTAGTAGAGACAGAGAGCCCACTATCTACTCAGTCTCTTGGCCAACATCCCCTTGTATTCCCAGTGGAATACAAATGCAAAGCAGCTAACAATTTAGGAGTATACCCATGGCCATGAAAAATCATCCACATGAGAACAATGCTTTAACCAAATGCAACTCATCATATTTGACTTCCTTTATGTGAAAAAGTTTCAGTCGTCATCAGTAATTCACAAGATACACTTTTAAAATATTCATACATTTTCTTTGAAAAAAAAATGTACACCTACCAACAAGCCAAAATGAGGTAAACTTTCCCAAATATTTTCACACCAAACCATAACCAAAGACTCAATATAGCTAAATATTAACTTATTTACAATTCTAATATAGTCATCAATAGTATTTTGTATCCTTTAAGCATATGTCTTTGATTTTTAAATAAAAACAAGTCCACCACGTTTATTCCACAATTAACACAGTTTCTCTCTCACACACACAAATTCCATTCAAAATTTTCAATTTTGATACATACTTATTGCTATGATTTCTATAAATCATAACCAAGACAATAACAGTTAAAATGGGAAGAAGGTTCTCAGTATACATTATATTTCATATGTAGACCATACTGTCACATGTAAGAGTCCAGAAAGGAAAGGGTTATTAACTAGGATTCCAAATTTACCTTTTTTTCTGACAAGACAAAGCTCTTTCATGACAGCCTGCTAAGAATATCTTAAAATCAGTTTAGCACACCTAATGACATACCTAAGGAACCCTTGGTCTGTTGACTGTTTGGTGGTATGTTTTCCTTAGCCATGGAGATTAATATTTTACTGTTTTCAGAAAGCTTCTCTGATGCTGTTCCCTGAAAGAGACATAATATTTACAGAATCAGAGGGGAAAAAAACCCACAAAATTTACAATTAATCTCAGTACTTTTATTAAACAACTTGATGAAATTACATGGTACACCACAGAAGAAATTTAAATGTAAGGTTTGAGGAGTTAACCAAAGGTATTTAATATTGCAATGTTCTATTATTTAGCTCACTGACTTATCAACAAATACTCACTGAGTTCCTGAAACAGGCACTGTCCTGGGCATCAAAAACATATGAGTGAAAAAAATACAAAAGAATCTCTGCCATCACAGAGTTTATAAACTACTGTGGCGACAAACAATAAACATAATACATAATTAGATTATGGTATATGTAGCGAGTGATACAGAGGAGCAATAGAAAGAAATAGAACAGTGTGAGGAGTCCCAGAAATGATGAGGGAGGGAGTGCAAGGCCTGATTGAGTGGGTGATACTTGACCTAAGACTTAAAGATTATCACCTATCTACTATAATATTAGAAATTATAATAAAGCTATACACTGTCAGCTAGTCCTAAGTACTGGAGAGTGGTTAAGAGCATAAACTGTGGAGCTGGACACATGAAGGTTCTAATCTTGAATCCACTACTGTGTGTACCTGGACAAATTACTTAACCCCTTTAAGCCTCACTTTCTGGATCTGTAAAACAACAAAAATTCAGCCTACTTCACTGGGATTTTATGATTAAATGATGTAATACATGTGAAGTCCTTGGCACAGCTCCTTGTACAAGGCAGATATTACGGAAGGAAAGCAAACTAGTGCGACGGTGAAGAGAACAAGCACTGGATTCAGGCTGCCAGGGATCAAAGCCTAGTTCTACTAACTCTGTCACCTAAGTCTCATTACTTAACGTCACCATGCCTCAGTTTACTCATTTGGAAAATGACAATAATAACTACTTATCTCATAGATTCATGCAAAGTATCAATTTAACCTCTAAAGACTATGCCTCATCCATAGTTAGCCCATAATAAATATTAGCTATATAAGTAAAATTCCTATATAATTAGGGTGTCCATATATTTTATCATTTCAATCAGGATAACTTTGTCCAGGACAAATGCTTAAACCAGACGACACACTGGGACAACAAGCAAAGCAGGACTGTCTTGCGCAAGCCAATATATACGGTTACTCTAATTAGGATGGACCATATGGCATAGATTAATCTACATTCTATATCTTTTTACATACACTGAGCCCACGAGAGAAAGTGCCACATCTATCTAGATTAGTGCTATATTCTCAGAGCCCAGCACAGTCTCAATAACTATCAAAAGTAGGAAAGCTTTGGGTTTCCCTGGTGGCGCAGTGGTTGAGGATCTGCCTGCCAATGCAGGGGACACGGGTTCGAGCCCTGGTCTGGGAAGATCCCACATGCCACGGAGCAACTGGGCCCGTGAGCCACAATTACTGAGCCTGCACGTCTGAAGCCTGTGCTCCGCAACAAGAGAGGCCATGATAGTGAGAGGCCCGCGCACCGCAATGAAGAGTGGCCCCCGCTTGCCACAACTGGAGAAAGCCCTCGCACAGAAACTAAGACCCAACACAGCCATAAATTAATTAATTAATTAATTAATTAATTTAAAAAAAAAAAAAGTAGGAAAGCTTTTTCACTTTCAGAAACATTTTAACAAATGTATATTCTGAAAAATACACACAAAAAAACTATTCTAATAAATTTAGTTTTGTAGATTTCAAAAATGTTTAAGATACTGATTCATTAAAAAATTGAATTACCTTCATTTCCATGTAAGGTGGATCACTTTCCAATTCTGCTTTGTCTCTGGCCAATTTGGCTTTTCGCTCTTCAATAAATTCATCCAAATTATCAGCCATTTTGTAGATACTAAAAAAAAATTTTTTTTAATAAATTTTTTAAAACCCTTCAGTGAGCATAGCTATATCAGGATATCTTTAGGCTAATTATTAACATGCAGGCTTAGTCTACATTTAGTATTCAATCTCAGTTATCAAATTGAGAACTTCAAACAAGCTTGAATGAAATTTGCCTACCTGCTTTCAATCCAACTCCCCCAAAACCTACAACCTACTTTAAAATATTAGTAAAGAAATAAAAAAGAAAACGAACCACCACCACCATCCACACATATACACCAAAAAATCCCTGAAGTCAAAGCACTTTCTTTTAAAGTTTCTTTTACTATTTGGAGGTAATTTTGAACTTACAAAAGAGTTACAATATGAATAGTATAAAGAACACCTGCATACTCCTTATCCATTCCCTATTGCTAAGATTTTGCAACACTTGGTTTACCTTTGCGCACACAAGTTTGTTCTCCTTACTCAATTTTTTCTAAGGTCATTCAGAGGGTGAATTACATATATCCTAGTCCTTTACCCCTAAACGTTTCAGTGTGTATGAAGAATTATTCTCCGGCTTCCCTGGTGGCGCAGTGGTTAAGAATTCGCCTGCCAATGCAGGGGACACGGGTTCGAGCCCTGGTCCGGGAAGATCCCACATGCCGCGGAGCAACTAAGCCCGTGCGCCACAACTATTGAGCCTGCCCTCTAGAGCCCACGAGCCACAACTACTGAAGCCCGTGTGCCTAGAGCCCCGTGCTCCGCAACAAGAGAAGCCACAGCAACGAGAAGACTGCACACTGCAACGAAGAGTAGCCCCCGCTCACTGCAACTAGAGAAAGCCCGCAAGCAGCAACGAAGACCCAATGCAGCCAAAAATAAATAAATTTTAAAAATTTAAAAATTAAAAAAAAAAAGAATTATTCTTTTACATAACCTCAATGTATTTGTCAACTTCAGTAACATTGATTTTTTAATCTACTGTCCATGTTCCAGTGTCGTCACCTGACCTAACAGTGTCCTCTATAGAATATTTTTCTCTCTCTCCAGTTCAGGATCCAGTCTAGGTTGGGTACAGCATTTCATTGTTACGTCTCTTTAGCCTTCTTTAACTTGGAACATTTCTACACCCTTACTTTGTCTTTTATGCCACTAATATTTTTTGATACCGCCCATCCACCACCCACTCTTTTTAATAGAACAGTCCTTATTTGGAGTCTGCCTGATGTTTCTTCATGAGTAAATTCAGGTTATACATTGTCAGAAGAAATATTACATGGGTGGTGATGTGTCCTAAAGGTGTCAACAATTAAAGACACATGTCCACCTGCTCTTTACTAGTGATGTTATTTTTTATTGCATGGTGGTCAAGACCGATTTCTGCATTACTGTTTCCTTGTAACTAATAAGCAGTCTATAAAAAGATATTTTTAGGCCATGCAAATATCCTGCTCTTGATGAAAATTTCCAAGATTTAGCATCAGTTGGTGATTCTTAATTGATCTAATCTTTGATTCTAGATGCCTGCAAAATGCTAACTTTCCAATTCCACCACTCCCTGCATATACATTTACAAGTTGGCACTAATCATTCTATTCTAAAGAGCCCTTCCTTTGTGCATATTTATTTTCAGCTTATTATAAGTAAGAACTCATGAATTCTTATTTTTTTTCAGTAAGTCTTGGATTTTTAAAATCATAAGTTGTTGATTTTTCAAGGAATAACTTATATGCCATAAAATTCACCCATTTTAGTGAAAGGTTCCATAAGTTTTAGTAAATTCATACAGTTGTACAATTATTACCACAAGCATACTTCCATCACCCAAAAAAGTTCTCTCATGCCCCTTTGTAGCCAATCTTCAATCCCACCCCTGGCTCAGGCACTGTAAGATGTTTTCTGTCTCTATAATTTTGCCTAATCTGGAAATTTAATATAAATGGATCATATAAGATGTACTCTTTTGTGTTGGCTTCTTTCACTTAATGTAATGTTTCCAAGATTCATCCTTGTAGTTGCATCTATCAGTAAGTAGTTGTTTTTTATTGCTAAATAGTATTCAATTATATGGAAATATCATATTTTGTTTATTATTCACACATTGCTACACATTTGAGTTGCTTCTATTTTGGGGCTTACTTAAGAATAATGCTGCTATTGGGGCTTCCCTGGTGGCGCAGTGGTTAAGAATCCGCCTGCCAATGCAGGGGACACAGGTTCGAGCCCTGGTGTGGGAAGATCCCACATGCCGCAGAGCAACTAAGCTCGTGCGCCACAACTACTGAGCCTGCACTCTAGAGCCTGCGAGCCACAACTACTGAGCCCATGCTCCACAACTAGTGAAGCCTGCACGCCTAAAGCCCATGCTCCACAACAAGAGAAGCCACCTCAATGAGAAGCCCGTGCACCGCAACAAAGAGTAGCCCCCACTCACTGCAACTAGAGAAAGCCCACGCGCAACAACCAAGACCCAACACAGCCAAAAATAAATAAATTAATTAATTTTTTTAAAAAAAGAAAAGAACAATGCTGCTATGAACGTTTAGAGGCTTTTGTGTGTTTTCAATTCTCTTTGATAGATACCTAGGATGGAATTGCTGAGTTATCTGTAACTCTGTTTAACACTGTGAGGAACTGCCAAACTGTTCCTCTCATTCCAACCAGCAGCGTATGAGGGTTGTAATTTCTATATATCCTCACTAATGCTTGGTATATTCAGTCTTTTTGATAGCCATTCTATTGGGTATATAGAAGTATCTCATTGTGGTTTTAATTTGCATTTCTCTAATGACTATGATGTTTAGCATCTTTTCATGTCGTTATTCACATATCCATATATATAACCATTGGCACAATGTCTTCAAATCTTCTGCCCATTTTTAAAATTGTTTTCTTATTGAGATGTAAAATTAAATTTTATGCACACTGGATACAAGTCCTTCATCAAACATGTTTTGTAAATATTTTCTCCAAGTCTGTGGTTTGTTTTTAAATTTTCTTAATAATGTCTTCTTTTTTTAATACTTTATTTTTTAGAGCACTTTTAGGTTTACAACAAAACTGAGCATAAGGTACAGGTTTCCCATATATCCTCTGCCCTGACTCATGCATAGTCTCCCCCATTATCAATATCCTCCACCAGAATGGTGCATTTGTTACAACTGATGAACCTACATTGTCACATCATTATCATCTTAAGTCCACAGTTTAAATCAGGGTTCACTCTTGGTGTTGAACATTCTATGGGTTTGGACATATGTATGCTACGTATCTATCTTTACTGTATCATATAGAGTTGTTTCACTGCCCTGAAAGTACTCTGTGCTCCACCTATTCACTCCTCCCTCCCCTCTAATCTCTGGCAATCACTGACTTTTTAATGTCGCCATAGTTTTGCCTTTTCCAGAATGTCATATGGTTGTAACTATACAGTATGTAGCCTATTCAGATTGGCTTATTTCACTTACACGTACTACTAAGGTTTCTCATTGTCTTTTCATGGTTTGCTAGTTCATTTCTTTTTAGTGCTGAATAGTATTCCACTGTCTGGATGTACCACGATTTATCCATTCCTTTACCCTACTGAAGGCTAGCTTGGCTGCTTCCAGATTTTGACCATTATAAATAAGCTGCTATAAACATGTGTGGTGATGTCTTCTTAAGAGCAAAAGTTTTTAAATTTTATGAAGTCCAATTTATCCATTTTTCATCAATTTTTCATCAATTGTTTGTGCTTTTTGTATCCTATGTAAGTTTTTGCCTAACCTGAGATCACAAATATTTTCTTCTATGTTTTCTTTTAGAAGTTTTATAAGTTTCTCTCTTACATGTATTATTTCTTACATCTTATATCTATGATCCATTTCAAGTTAATTTTTGCAAACGGTGTAAGGCAAGGGTCATCAAGGTTCAATTTTGTTTGCATATGGAAATTATTTCAGCACCATTTTTTGAAAAGACTATCCTTTCCTCACTGAAACTAATTTTTTTTTAAATACATCTTTCAAAAACCCATAGGGGCTTCCCTGGTGGCGCAGTGGTTGAGAATCTGCCTGCCAATGCAGGGGATGCGGGTTCGAGCCCTGGTCTGGGAAGATCCCACATGCCGCGGAGCAACTAGGCCCGTGAGCCACAGCTGCTGAGCCTGCGCGTCTGGAGCCTGTGCTCCGCAGCGGGAGAGGCCGCGATAGTGAGAGGCCCGTGCACCGCGATGAAGAGTGGCCCCCACTTGCCGCAACTAGAGGAAGCCCTCGCACAGAAACGAAGACCCAACACAGCCCCCACAAAAATAATAAATAAATAAATAAAT
Organism: Balaenoptera ricei; assembly: GCF_028023285.1. Lineage (NCBI taxonomy): Eukaryota > Metazoa > Chordata > Mammalia > Artiodactyla > Balaenopteridae > Balaenoptera > Balaenoptera ricei. The sequence goes on from NC_082655.1 coordinate 70,044,291, forward strand.
AATAATTTACCAAAAAAAAAAAAAAAAACCCATAAAACTTAGTGACTAATTCAATGTGTGGCAAGAAAGGAGCCAGTGATGACCAAAGTTTTAAGTCCTGGAAACTAAACGTGAATAGAATCCTGGACAAAAATAAGTCAGAAGAAGCTGGCTGGTGTGGAAAGGTTTGCTTTAGCTGTGTTAAGTTACAGCTAGTCAGACATGCTAATGGAAATGTCCAGCAGATTCAAGACTCAAATTCAAGAGAACCACATTAGAAATGTTTATTTAAAAGTCAACAATTTTAAAAATAATAGTTGAAGCTGTGGTAAATGAAGGTATACAGTGAAAAAAGATGACCCAGAACTAAATGATGGGAATGTTCACTTGAGGGGGTAACAGAAGAATTGAAGCTGGAAAAAAAGTACAAAGAAGGAATAATTAAAAGAGGATATAAAGCAAAACCCAGTCAACATAATTTGCAGAGGAAAAAAAAAAGATACAAGAAAAAAAGTAGTAAACAATATCAAATGCAAGAGCTAGAGAAAAAAGCATCCACTGAATTTAATGTTTGGAGGACAATAATAATTTGTAAAAATGCAGAAAAGCAAGTTTTACCTAAAAGAAATATGCTGAAACTTATATCGGTTAAGTAGTACATAATGTGAACTTCATTCTATTATTTACTTCCAAAAAGAACAATGATTTTAAAATATGGCCTTAGCAAAATATATTACAAACCAAGAAAAGTTAATATACTTTAGCCATTTTTAAAGTGCAATTTGTCACAAAAGATTTTTCCTAGTAAAAATTCAAAACAGTTCAACAGCAAACAGAGTTTTCAAGTTAAAGAAAATCACTTCTTAAAATCCCCTAATTTCCCTAAATAGTTTATGTCTGAAAGAAATAAAAGATAATGGTGGGATAATACATACATAATAATATAATTTGCTATAAGATTTCATGAAGAATTTAAACAGAAATGTCATTAAATCTAAAAACAAACAGGGCTTCCCTGGTGGCGCAGTGGTTTAGAGTTTGCCTGCCAATGCAGGGGACACGGGTTCAAGCCCTGGTCTGGCAGGATCCCACATGCCGCAGAGCAACTGGGCCCATGAGCCACAATTACTGAGCCTGCGCGTCTGGAGCCTGTGCTCTGCAACGAGAGAGGCCACGATAGTGAGAGGCCCGCGCACCGCGATGAAGAGTGGCCCCCACTCTCCGCAGCTAGAGGAAGCCCTCGCACAGAAACGAAGACCCAGCACAGCCCAAAAAATAAATAAATAAATAAATAATAATTAAAGGTGCTAAAAAATAAATAAATAAATGTATTAAAAAAAATCTAAAAAAACAAAAATGTTTAACCAGGCCTCTTTCACTCTGAGCTATCTAACGTCTGTTAACAATTATTAGTTTAACATGTTCTCTTCTTAGTTTTAACCAGACTTTGAATTTATAGATATTTGAATTTCCCTTTACTATAATAATTTAACATCAATTATAAATTCTAGAATTGATTTCACATAACAGTAATCACAGCAATAAAACACATTTTTAAACAGTGGTAGTGAGCATAAAACACGCCATAGCTAAAACATGAAATTTATCAGATATAAGTACACATTATCTCTAATATAAGTACACATTTAATTAGCCCTCGCACAGAAACGAAGACCCAACACAGCCATAAATAAATAAATAAATAAATAAATAAATAAATAAATAAAATTTTTTTAAAAAAAGGTGTTAGAAAAGACTTACAGGTTTGGGGCTTGTATTAGGTGATTTGGGGAAGGGTTTAAGGGAGCAGAGCCCTGCTCAGGATTAAATGCTGTCAGGAAGTGAGCGTAATTCTTTGATCGGACATCTTAGTAAATCTCACCCACAGGGAGGCTAAAGCTGTAACTAGTAAAGCAGCAGCAATCATAATCAGTTGGGAGAGGTGTCTGGCATTTTGTGGCTGGGACAACATTCATGTTTCGTCTATGTTTGGACATAACTATGGAGTGGTACTGTTTTTCTCTTGCTCCATCATGGACACAGAGCAGCTTTGTCTGATGTTGATTTTCTGTGCAATTGCTTATCTTCAACAGAAGAACACCAAGCTAAGCAGTATTGTCAGGCCAGTTCCTAGCAACACCAAGGCCTTGGTGATAGTACAGGCCATCCTCTAGCTGTCATGGCCATTTTTCTCCTTCTCACTCCTAAAAACATGTGACAACTTATATAAAACATATTTCAACTACAAAATTATTCAAGAATTACTTAATGAATCACAGAAATTGAATTAATGGATACAGCCTAAGTACAAAATAGAGTAAAAATGTTTACAATTTAAAGATTAAGTTATAAGAAAGATCAGCTTAAGGAAACCTAAATGGGATTCTTTATTCTTCACTCTACAATATAACATCACTCACACTTTTTCCAAGATATTATTACCAGGTTTTCCCCCCCCCCAGTAGCTGTGTACATAGTATGTAGATGATAAATAGTTTTCAGAAAATCAGTTTAACTGAAAGACATGGATTTGAAACCAATTTCATCACTAATTGACTCTATGTGATTGACCTCAATGTGTTCCTTAACCTCTCTATCCCTCAGTTTCTTCATCTGTAAAATGAAAGTATCTACTCTAGAGCTGCTATGAAGAAAAAATGAAACAAAATGTATGGCACCTTTGACACTCAGAAATCAATAAATCATAGCTGTTTTATTAATTCTCATTAGGGGAAAGGAATATTTTAAGTACATTTTATTGGGTTAACTCAGTTAAAGTCTTTGTATACATCAGTACTCACTTTTTTTTAAAAAGCCTCCAAAGTACACTGGGATTCAAATCGCCAATAATTGATACTTGTTTATCATAATCCAAATCAACATCTTTAAATCTTAAACTTAGGCCCTTCGTGCTTATTATATAGATGAAAATATAAGCAGACCAGAACATACTCATTCTGCAAAGCCTGAGTCAATCTAATAAACAGAGAGGATCCAGAAAGAACTGAGTATGCCCAATTCCTTTTCCCAATCTCACCAATCACAAAGAGAAGGGGAAATGTTCCTCCCATCCTTTGCCCTCTCCAGGAAGTGCAAATTCCCACCCCTCTATAGAATTAGGAATGGAAAATAACTCCCATCCCAAAGGAGGACACTGTTCAAGATGTTAGGGGGATGAAAAGTATAAAATATGATCCTTACCCTCAAATTTCGACAAGATTATGTCCCCTGTCACAGTGGCTCAGTCTAGCCAGACTGGGAGTTAGGGACTGATACCCACCCATATAGGACCCAGTAGCAGCATCAAGAAAACAATTTGAATAAGTCTGGAATTCAGAGTAGAGTCCAGGCTGGAGAAAAAAGGGTTAGCAGTTTTTAAAATAATCCTTAAAGCTATAAAAGAAGAGGTTGTCAGGAAAGAGACCCTAACACAGGAGAACAGAATAGCAGGGTGTGATTACATATGGCTGTGGGGTGCAGGGGGAAGCCTGTGAAAAAGCCTTAAAAGAAAGAGAGGGAGGGATGAGCTGAACCAGGACTATGTTTCTCATTTCCCACCCATCTGGAGATCTTTCCACCAAATGAAAGGTGCTCAATCTTTTTCTCCTGGCAGATGACATCCACATGAGCAACCTCCAAGGGCACATCCAAATTTTGACAAAACCCTCTAAATGTTGCTAAGAAGTAAATACCATGTTACTGGGGGGAGAAAGGAGGTTGAGAGTTAGGATACAGAGAGAGCGCAAATATATAAAGGCACAACTAAGTCTGTTAGCAGCTGTTAATAATACATCATTAATGGTGACTAAGGACAGTAACATAAATTAGATAACCTTTTGGTTATGCAAAATTGCCAAAACATTTATTCAAACACTTCTGTCTCCTACTCTGGAAAGTAATAAGAACTTAAGTGAGAATTACGTTAAAGGATAATCTGAAATCTGCTCGAAGTTTGTAATAGTTAAATCACATGTCTAAAAACTTCATTTGAGAAACACTATACTGAAAGCACCCCTTTTCAATTTACCTTATCAATTTACCTCCCTTCCAGTAGGTTATCTGTACTGCAGGAGACCCAAAATTTCATCCCTAGGGAGCATTCAGCATAAACTTAACCAGCAGAAAGTCAGTTTACTCCTAGTAAGAAAAAATATGCAGAAAAGAAAGCAGCATCCTATTGGTTACCATGGGATTCCTTTTTGCTTGTCAACATGAAAAGCCATTCTTTCATATAAAGTTGAACCTCTCTGAGGATAATTGGCTTTTTACAAACTCATATTGGTTACTATTTGGCTCTAGCATTTCCCGAGGTGTTTGGAAACTAGGTAGTGGTTTACTTTAGAAATTAGTCTCCCCCCAACAAAAGAAGGAAGGAAAGAAGGAAGGAAGGAAGAAAAGAAATTAGTCTTCCCAAAAATCCAAGCTAAACTTCTTAATCCTATAATCTTGAGAGCCAGCCTCTCTCAAAAGATGAATCCCATTGCTAACATTTACTAAAAAAGGGATTCCAATCCCAGGTAACAATGCTAAAATCAAGGCAATTAGAAAGAAGAGGTTCAAGCTCAAGGAGCCGAAGGGAAACAGGATAACAACAGCACCGACCTCACAGGGCTGTGGTAATTAAATTTTACTTGCAAAGCAAAGCACTGAGAAGCAGCGTTGGGTGCACAAGCACTCAATAAACGTTAACCACTAACCAGCACCGAGTAAAAGGAAAGGTGCTTCGGAAGGCTTAGGCAAGCAGCGGAGAGCGGCTGATGGGGAGGGAAGGCACGAAAACCGAGGCACAACTGGTCTCTGGGCCCTGTGGGTGGCGGCCTCCTTAGGAAGCGTCAGCGCGTTGTCAGGCAACCGGGTCTCAACAGCACCCGAGGCGGCGGCTGCAGCTGCGACCCCGGGGTCCAGACCCAAGTCCAGACCGCACAACCAAGGCACCGCCCCGGGCCGGCCTTGCAACAGCGAGACCCTCACGCACAGTGAGCCCCGTCCCCGGAAACCGGGCACTGCCCCCCAGCCAGGTTGCAGCGAGACCCCGACCCGGTCCCGGGTCCCCGGCCCTGCTGCTGCTAGACTCCAACCCCGTAACTCGGGCACCGCCCCTAGCCCGGCGGCCGCGAGACCTCAGTCGGCGGGGAACCCCTACCCCTACCCCGTTACCCCGGGACCTCGGCCAGCCTAGCAGCCGCGAGACCTCCGCCCATTGCGAGGCCCTGCCCTCGCCCCAGGGCCGAGAACCCAGCCCCGGCCACACCCCACCAGGCCCGCTGCCCACCTGCGGCCGACGGACTCTTACTCAGGAAAGCGGGCTCCCGGGCTTGCGTCGGGGAGACGCACAGCGCTCTAGTGAGGCTCTTCGCGGTCCGAAAAAGTGGCGGCGGTCGCCCAGCGCAGAAACACGGTGACAGGCTGCCTGGCCCACGCTCCGCCTCTCAGGCCGAGCCCTCCGCCCGCCCTTCGCCAACGGCCAAGCGCGGCCCCGCCCCACTACGGCCGCGGGGCAAGGCCACGCGGCCGGGGGCGCCCCCTGCCGCCCCGGAGGCCGCAGGACGCCCGGCAGTTCGCAGGGCTCGCCTGCACCTGGCCTGGGTACTCAGACACCTGGTTCCCCTGCTCCACCTGGAGACTGTTAAACCGTGGGGGACACGTCCCCAGGCTAAATTGATTCTGTCCCCTCCAAACCTTCCAAGCCCCAGCCGGCCTGGGTCAGAGCTTGGTGGGGGGGCGGGGGAAGGGTAGGTTTGGTAGTGATAGAAAAACTGCTGGCATAACTCTCCGGGGCATCACTGCTCTCCCAGCAGTCTGGTCAACGTTTTGTCCTAGGCTTTTACTACTAATTTCAACATATTCAGTTCACCCCAATATTTAGTGGCCATATACTACCGCTAGAAAAGAGATCTCTGGCGTCCCAGGACAGTGGGACTAAGAGTCCTTTATCTTGTTACTTTGTATAAGGGTTTGAAAGACAAATTATCTTCAAATGGAAGTTAATGTCAAAAACCTCAGGCGGGGGTGTGGACTCCATAATTCTAATGGTTTGGGGTTTTTTTCCAAGTATCACAATGTTTATTGATAGATACAAGTATATAAAATCAGGGCACGAACATGACTTGATAAATTAAGTAGACTTAATTTCAATACTATAATAAGAGGGAGCAATTCAAATTCCCACCATCTGTTTCACACCCACAAAGACCACTTCAAGGGCATTTACGATCTCTCAAAACCGATCAGTTTTGTGCAAGTAAACCATGTTTCTTTTAAAAAGACTTGTGCACTTGCCCAGGCTCAAGGTTATTAAAATCTACCACATAAAGCCCATCACTAAAGGTAGAAATACAGGCAATATACTATTACAGCAGCAACCATCAATTACAGTTAAGAATTTTTCTGTAACAACCAAATGGATAATCAAATATTGCAACAACTCAAGTATTACCGAGCAAAGTGCATTTCTATAGTATTCATTGTTGCTCTTCAGTTTTCTAACTGAAAACAGCCTATGATAACTGGCAGCAAAGAAGGTCCTTGCAATAGACTGCCTCTGCCTGAGAAATTACGATGTAATTACTGCATGCTGCTAATATACTATCTAAACATTAAAGATACTCCTAAAATATTTGATGGTAGACTATGATTAAGACATTACACTACAAAAAAACCTTATGCAGAAGGAAATACTAACTGATGTGCTTTAAATATTGTGAAAACATTACAGTGGAATGATTTTTCGCAGTGGTTAGGTCAAATGCAGTTACATCATAGCAACAGTATGTTTTGCACAACTTAAGGCTTTGGCTGGTTCTTTTAGTCAGCTTCTTCCTCTGATTCTTCTTCAGCAGTTTCTAGCCAGGTTAGCCACTGATTCACCTGGAACAAAGCCTTGCCTTTCCCTGTAAACTCGGGTTATATCTTCTTTCCAAGCCAAGAAAGCTTCTTCTTCAATAATTTCCATGTCATAGAAGTGAAAAAAAAAGCGGAGTAACATGCCTTTCGGGAAGCTGCTATTGTAGCAGTGCACCTGAAGAGCATAGAGGGCAGTGACTTGTGGCTCAACGTGATCATGAAGGAATTTCTGCATTACTGGCTTGAAGGAAAGAAGCAGTTGTTTTTCCTGCTCTGTTCTTTGGAAGGAGCAGAGGAAGACTCTGTTTCATCACTGGGTGGGTTTACTTCACTAGAAATGTAAGATGCTAGGCATTAAGATGTTCACAGATCTTTTATCTACATGAAGTTTGGAAGACATGTTGTCTTTAATCCACTTATATATAGTTTGAGGGGATGGATCCAACTTTATTTGCTTTAACAGTTCCTTCTCCAATTTGAGGAGTGGGAATAAGAAACTCAGTCCCTTTCCTTCCAAGATCTCCAACATGCAGTCCTTATTCTGATCAATTCCTGGGAGCATTTTCTGCATATTGACCTTGCTTTGTTGGAAAAGCTCTGTTAACCATTCTCGATCTTGTAAGTTAGCTAATTGCTGAAGACAAAGTAAGAAGAGAGGAAAAATACTTCGTATGAGGGTTTGAAAGACAAATTATCTTCAAATGGACGTTAATGTCAAAAACCTCAGGCGGGGGTTGTGGACTCCAGAATTCTAATGTTTTTGTCTTAACTAAATGTCACACACCTTTCTAGGAGTAGAGGATACAACTCAGAGCGGAGTGCCCTGCACTCTGAAGCTTACAGTGAAAAAAAAACTTCCAAGTAAACAAATACATTATTTCAATGCAATGTAACAGTTACAGAAGCACCTACAGACATTTAGAGACACCGTGGAAGGAAGATTACTGGAGACAGAAGGAAGTCAAGAAAGACTGCATGGCAGATATCGCTGAGCTGTGTTTTTAAATATTAATATGAGCTCCCAGTCAGAAAAGTAAGGGGAGAGCACTTCAGGCAATGCTGACCACTTATGCAAAGTTTCAGGGTAACTAAAGAAAGATGAAGCTGGAGAGGTGAACTGTGATGCTTTTGTTCCTCTTTTTTCCCAGCCAAAACATTACTGAACATCCATGGTAGGTGTTACGTATAAAACAAGGAATAAGAGACCTGGTTCCTGTGATTTTGAGCTTGGAATCTAGTGTGGAGTGGGGGAAAGCAGGAGAGGAAGAATACCAAAAAGCAGCAAATAAATGAAACAGTTAAACACTGTATTAACTCTTGGATGACAACAAATAGTCCCCGTAGACTAATCCGGCCTCGGGGACAGAAGTGGTTCCAGAGCAGTGCAGAAGATTAAACTGTAAACTATTGTAAGAACTGGGTACCGGACACTTTCAGTACACCAACAGCTCGCATAGATGTTACTTTTTACAAAAGCGCCAACCGACATGACCGCAGCGATCCACCAGTTTCCACAGCCCCCTCGGAACGCTAGACAACGCCCCCCTAGAGAAGTCTAGGGCCCGGCCAGCACGCGCCCGCAGGATTTTACTCATGTGCAGTGATTCACGTGTTATTCTCTCAAAACCAGCATTCAGAACCACTTACATGTCAGTTTTTCCACAGACATCCTTTATTTTTTCTAAGTCTTTCAACAAACTTATTTCGTTTAAAGTACATACACCCACACAAAAACGCTTCTCTCCCCCATCCCAGCTTAAGGATCCACCCATTTTTAACATGGCGGAAGCCGAGCCTGCGCAGTCCGAACGAATTCCAGTTTCTGGCATAACGTTACATGCCCTTCTTCCGGTGCGGAAGGCTATACCATTCCCTGCGTAATCACCGTTTTTGTCCTAATTCATACGTACAATTTTCCAAGATCATGCGTTCTCATTTCAGCCATAAGAAGATTCCTCTGTCTCTACTATTGCGTAACTGCTGTTTATACCGTCGCGTTCTCGAAGGACCCCCGCCATTCCCGAGTGGTCCGTACCAACTTCACCTCCGGTGCTAGGTGTCATGGCGGCCTCGAGAGTCTAGTGCGGGTTTGCACCTGTGCTGGGGCGGGTCCGGAGCCCACAACCGGAAACCCAGCGAGGTAAAGTTGCGTCTAGATTGTGGAGGCAACAGCTTCTCCGATTCCTCGGCGATGGCGGCTTCCGGGAGTGGTACGGCCCAGAAAACGTGGGAATTAGCCAACAACATGCAGGAAGCCCAGAGTATCGATGAAATCTACAAATACGACAAGAAACAGCAGCAAGAAATTCTGGCGGCGAAGCCCTGGACTAAGGAGTGAGGAGGTCCCTGGCGAAACGCAGGGGAGGGCGGGGTGGCGGGAGTTTAAGAGACCCAGGAGGAGTGGGAGTTGGAGGGGATAGAGAGCTTGTCTTTTCATGTGCAGGGAGGAGAAAGAGTAAGCGTCTGAGAAATTTTGCTTTACCTTTTTATCCCCGCAAGTAGAGCCTAAGACCCTCCACTGGGGCTTGCTTGATTCCCCTTTCTGTCTCTTTAACCCGTTTGCCTTGGGAGAATGGAAGAGGAAAACGACAAGCGGTGATTTGGGCTTTCACTTCTCAAAACCCGTATTGTCACAATATGCTCCACACTCTGCCTTGAACCCTGTGTCGATATACACTTTGTTGGGATCTTCCGCTGATCTCAGGCTGGAGACTGCAGCTATCTTCAGAAACTGAGTCAGCCCAAGGGTCCATCTTTTAGCCTATAATCTTTTAGATCTCTAATTGTTTTTTGATTTCTGGTAATTATTTCAGAAACACAAGGAGGCTCTGGTCAGTCTCCCAAAATGTTACTCCACCAGTTCACATAAGCTAGAAATTATATCAAAAGACCTTAAGATTCTTCACCCCTTAGCAAAACTCGTGTGTCCCTGGGAGTGATGACAGGTAGAGGATTCTTTACCCACAGCATTTATCCTTTCCTGAGAGCAGATATTGTTAGGGAGAGAGTAAAAGGAGCACAGTCTCTCTAATGGATAGACAGGAAAGCAGTGGTCAACAACAAAAACCATATTTCATCTGTCTCAGTTTTTTACAAGGCAAGCTTTAACTGTCAGTATTCGGATTCAGCAACGTTTACTGAGTACTTACTATGGGCTGAGCATTGAGGTATGAATTTCCATGTCATTAAATCTTCATGACAACCCAGTACTGTATTTTTATTCCTTTTTTGCATATATGAAAACAAGCAAATATAGTAAATAACTTATTTCATGATTACACTGAGGCAGCGAACTCTTAAGTGAGCAAGTCAGACCGAAGATCAAATCTCACAACTGTCACTAATTAGTTGATTGACCCTACAAAATTTACTTATCTTCATTTTTTTAATCTGTAAAACAGAAATAAGACCTACCTGTTAATTATGTCATTAAGATTAGATGAGGTCATGTATAAAAAAAAGTCTAGAATGTATGTAATAGAAGCACAATAACTGTCTTTTTTTCCCCAGTAGATAGAGGAGCGAAGATTTTAATTCATATCTTGACTCCCAAGACCAGGTCTCCATATTTTTCAGTTGTGATTGAGATCTGTGGGCAGACATCTTAAAAAGGCTTCTCAATGACACTGACCACTCTTTACAGACTGGTTAGTTTGCCTGGTTGTCTGCTATTTCTATAGCAGGCTGTGCACTTAGGTTGATATAGCCTGTTAAATATTTGGAAACTATCAGCTTGCCTCACTGTGTGATTGTATCTCTAGTTATATTCATCCTAGCTGTTTTGAGCTGCATCAGTGAGACTGAAATGTAATTTTATTCAACAGTAGTTTGGTCACATCCACAGATGACAAACTGAAATAGCGATCATAGTAGAATTAAAGATATTAAGGCTACGTTTTGCATTTTGAGGCTAATACCACAGAGAGAAGCCGCAACCCTCAATACACTGTTCTTTGAGAGTACTGTAAAAGATCGGTTAATAATGCTAATAACAGCTCGCACTTACTTAAAAAGTTTTAGTATGTGTCAGGCACTAAGATAAGCACTTTATATACATTATTTCATTTACTCCATTTCCTCCTAACAATAGCTCTATGAAAACAGGCACAGATGTTAAGTGGTTGTCTCAAGGTCACAGCTCAGACATGGCAGTGCAAGGATGCAAACCTAGGCAGATGGATGTCAGAGCCCACATTCTTAACTGTTAGGCCAGAAGGTTAGGCCCAAGAGTAATGAAGCACAGCCATCCAACCAGATTCAGAAACCGAGATTTGGTGATTCCAAAAGTAATGGAGAAAAAGTCTATTGAACTGGTCATGTAATTCCCTCCTTTCTACTTGAATAGCATATTTTAAAACTATTTCATACTTTTCCCTTCCCCCCGTGGGAAGTATTTTGCAGGATTATGACATGTTTATCATTTCCATCCCCCTTCCAGAACTCTGTCCTTTTCTACTTCCTTTTTCTTTCCCACATTCTACACTCTTTCTCCCCATTCCATCAATATAAATTCCTTCAATACTTATTTGTTAATCTCCACAAAAACTTGTCTTGAAATTGTACTTATATAAAAGTTAATTACACCATGCCTTTGTTTTGTAGTCACCATTACTTTAAGTACTGCAAAATCTCAGCATTGGCTCTACTGAAAATGGTGATGCATGCCCGATCAGGAGGCAACTTGGAAGTGATGGGCTTGATGCTGGGAAAGGTGGATGGTGAAACCATGATCATTATGGACAGTTTTGCTTTGCCTGTAGAGGGCACTGAAACCCGAGTAAATGCTCAGGCTGCTGCATATGAGTACATGGCCGCATACATAGAAAATGCCAAACAGGTAAAAATGCTGTTCCTTAAAATTTGGTAACTGCAAGAGTCTCACAGTTACTTTTGAGTTTCTAAATTTAAAACTATTCTCTCTACATTAAAGTTTATATTTTAAGCTACTACATTAAAGTTTATATTTTAAGTTATTCTCAACTATATATAATGTATATGAGATTAGCATGGATTTTTTAAAATAAATTTTCACTCAGGAGAGTAGATCTTAAAAATTCTCATCACAAGAAAAAATAATTTGTAACCGCGTGCGGTGATGGATGTTAACTACACTTATTGTGGTGATCATTTCACAGTATGTACGTATCTCAAATCATTATGTTGTACATCTGAACTAATATGTGTCGATTATATCTCAACTTAAAAATTTTTCTTAAATTCTCACATTCATTATGTGTGTGTGTGTTTAAAACCAAAAATTTGGAAACAACCTAAATGTACCTGGATATCAAGCTGATTAAATAAACTATGGTATATCCATACACTGAACTGCTAGCCAGCCTTTAAACAAAATAAAAACTAGTTATCTATATATTTATTTATATGAAACAAACCCCAGAATGTTTTGTTGAGTGAAAAAGCAAAGTGTAGAACACTGTAGGTGGTATGCCATTGTGTGTGTTCTTATTAATCTACATAAATGCAAAGACTATATATTCTATATGCAAAGAATAGCTCTGGAAGACAGGTGTGTAAGCAGCTGCCTACAGTGGTAACATCTGGGCTGAGAAACTGGTTGAGGGGAAGGAGGTGGTAAGGAGACTGAATAACCTTATTGTATCTTATTAATTTTGTGCCTTGGGCATGTATTATCTAAAATATATATTTTTTTAAATTTAAAAGCAGCATATGCTTTAACTATTCTGCATACTATTATTTTACTGTAAGACTATGTAAACAGACAAATCACAGGTGTCTCTAAGATTAAACAGGAACTTCAAGCTCTTTTGCCTTCTTCATTTGTTAGGTTGGCCGCCTTGAAAATGCAATTGGCTGGTATCATAGCCACCCTGGCTATGGCTGCTGGCTTTCTGGGATTGATGTTAGTACCCAGATGCTCAATCAGCAGTTCCAGGAACCATTTGTAGCCGTGGTAGTAAGTATTTTTACAACCAGTTTTAATTAATTTTCATGAAGATTTACTAAAGCAAGTATACAGAGAAATAAAAACAATGTGGTAAAGAGCAAGGCTCTGGTGTCAGTCTGCCTAAGCTTGAATCTGAATTCCACCTCTTTGTAGCTGGAACTTTGAACAAGTTACTTAACCTCTCTGCATCTCTTCCCCCACTCTGTAAGATGATGGGTGTACACAGCATCTATGTCTCAGTTCCCTGCACATAGTAGGCATTCAGTCAATGTTGACTGAATTGATTAAATCAGGAATTGCTAGAGCAGCTCTTGCACTGCTCAGTGTTGTAGATGCAATCCAGGTTACTATGAGGAAGGTAGAAATTGTTCATCTATTAAAGAAAAAAAAAAACTTGAAAAAGAGATGAGCAAGTCTTCAATTAATACTCTTAAATATATGGAAATATGTATGGAAATATGTTAATATAAATGTTTCAGACATTACATGAAATTTCTAAAAAAAAAAAAAAATACTCTTAAATAGTATAATAACTAGATCCAATCTCTAAATTAACAATGAGATTTCTATACTTAACCATTCTGGTGAACTTCTGTGGTTTTTCAATTTGGTTATTTTTTTCCCTATTATATGATTATTTTTAATTACATGTGTGTGTGCATATAGTGTTATATGTACATATGTATCTCTAGGCTTATAATGTTTAAACAAATAGAAGTATATAGTGATTTTATAATCAGCAGATATTAAATATATCTTTCTTGTAGATTGACCCAACAAGGACAATATCTGCAGGGAAAGTGAATCTTGGAGCCTTTAGGACATACCCAAAGGTAATTTTAAAAATTATAAGTCCCTATAGTTTTTTAAATTTTAAATATTTGATTTATTTTTAAAGATGTGTTATGGTTAGTATCTCATTTTGTCCTAAAATAATTTAACAATATTTACAAAATAGAAGTCCAACTACCACAAATTGCCCTTAGCAAAAGACAATACACTTGTGCTGCATATTGTTAATTTTATTAGAAAAGCAGTCTTCATTTGTTAATAAGTATTTGTATGTCCATGGCATTCTGACGGGTACTAGAGAAACAAGTTAAATCCATCTACTTCCGTCCATGCAATCTGAAATAGATATGAGCAAAAGTATGTATCACCTGAGGACAAGGAAAATGAATCTATAAGCCAAATGCAGCCTTCAGCCACCAAATGGGGTTGAGGGAGGTTATAAGCAACATACTTAATGTTTTGGGGAGTATTTGGCTCCCCAAAATTAATGTTTCTATAAATAGAAAGCTGCATAGAAAACATGTTTTTCCTCTGTTTTGTTTTGTTTAAATCTTCTATTTTCTTCATTTTTGTTTAGGGCTACAAGCCTCCTGATGAAGGACCTTCTGAGTACCAGACTATCCCACTTAATAAAATAGAAGACTTTGGTGTACACTGCAAACAGTAAGTAATTTAAAAATGTATCTGATGCCAAAATCATCATAAGAAACCTTAGAGATCATCCAGACCAAGCCCCTAATTTTATAGATAAGAAAAAAAGTTCAGATGAAATGCATTTCATAACCTTTTAAAATAATAGTAAGAATATACAAATTTAGGATGATGTTTGAATTTTTATTAATAATTGTTTTAATCTAACATGTTATTTACCTTTCACACATACATAAACACTTTATCAGTGTACCAGATACTTGGCCCGTTAATGAATTTAACAGTTGAGAGAAGTTGTATTCAGGGCCAGCCTGATACTAGCGTTTCTGCAGCCTTCAGTGTACCCAGTTTCCACTTAGCAAAAATTCTCCCCAAACAGTTTCACTCCCAAAGTTAAAGAAGCCATACTAAAAACTACTTAATTGTATATTCCTTTAAAATAGTGAATTTTATGGTATGTGAATTATTGAATACATCTCAGTTTTTTAAACTGCTAAACCAATGAAGACAGTTATCTCCACCTTCTAAATGTATCTTACCACCTCTCTTATTATCACCTTGACCCAAGCCACAGCCATCTGGAGCTTAAATCAAAGCACCAGCCTTCTAGGTGGTCTTCCTGCTTCTGACCTTTACCCCACCCCTTAAAGGTCTTTTGTCAGCCAGACAGATTCTGTTAAAATGTGAGTTAGATCATGTTCCTCCTTCTCAGAATAACTTCCTGTCTTACTAAGAATAAGATCTATAGTGCTTACCATGGACCACACAACCCTATGTAGTCTGACCCCTACCATCTCTCTGAGCTCATTTCCTGTCACTGAGCCTTTGCTCTCTCCATTCCAGCCAGAGTGGCCTCATTATGGTTTATCAGATGTACTAGGCAGGCTCTGGCCTCAGGGCCTTTGCACTTGCTAATCCCTCTGCCTGGAACATTCTTCCTTATTTCCATGTGACTCACTATTTCAATCAACCAGTGTCTGTTTAAGGGTCACCTTAACAGAGAATGTTCATTGATCACCCTATTTAAATTAGCACCTTCTTGTCACTCGGTGTTACCTTTCCCTGCTTTATTTTTCTTCTTAGCACTTGTCACCACCTTATATGTTTTTGTTTCGTTGTTACTGACTTCATTAGAATGTGAACTTCATGAGAGTAGAATCAATTCACTGCTGAATCCTAACATTTAAAATAGAACATGGCACATAGAAGGGTGGGCACATCCCCCCAAAAAAAAGAAAAATGTTGCCTAAATGATTACTAGTGTCCCTTTCTCCATACCTCCCATCCCACTTCAAGGAATACCTTAACTACCCATGTGCTACGACTGCTTATTTTTGTGTTTAGAAATTCTTAGAAAATTACAGAATTTCTAAAATTTAATTTTTAAATATATCTGGTTTTCAGTCATCCCTGACATACTTCTGGAAAAAAAGATTCTATTTTATTTTTCAATTAGAGGTTTGGAATTAAATCACTTAATTTGCTCTACTGAAAAGAACTTAAACCATTCCTGTTTGAGAGAATTGCTCCTAAGCATGGAAACACCTTTGCCATGATACTTTCATTTTCAGAGTTAACAATTTTTTTCATTTATATTGCGTTGTGGTATCAAAAGCTTATACCTTTAATACCTGCTCTACTTCTTTCACCACCAGCAGCAGCTTTTGAAACAAAAAAAGACTGAGGCAGTCTGTGCTTTCTGTATCCAAACAAAGCTGCATTTCCTGTTTTTCTGAAATATGAGCCTATCAAAGAGGAGTTTCTGCATTCTAGCTACCTGCACTGCTAGAGCCTCGAATTTTGAACCTGGAATTACTAGGATATTCAAAGATACTCTCTTACTTAGGATCAGTTCCTAAATAAAGAGTAAACTTTTTCATAGGGCAAATAAGTTGCTTAATTTATTTTTATTTCAAATCGTTAATGAAATATAGTGCCAAGTTGAAAGAGCAGGGGTTTTGTGCAGGCTCGTTATATATCCATTTCCTAAATTATTTGACAATGAGCTATTATTTGTAGTTTATATTGATCTTTTTTTTTTCTTTTCTACCTTAAATTCTAGATCATAATCCAAAGTTTGTTTTAAACATAGAATCTAATATAGATACTAAATATATTTAACTTTGAAGAGGCTTAGTAAAAATAGGACACAGTGTTTTTTAAATTAGCTTGTATGTTATCAGTGTTATACAGGCACATAGTTTAAAGAGTCAAATGGTTCTATGAAATTTATTATAAAATAAACAATCTTGTACCATTCCCTTTCACATCTCCCAGAGGCAGTCACTTAAACTATTATAGTTATTCCGTTTAAGTATTTACCCCCGTATCTTCAAACAGCATGCTGATAGTGCTACTTCTTGATTTTCAGTTCTAGGCAGTACCTATCATTGACTTCCCATACAGAAGATGAGGATTTAGCTCCACGAATAATTTTGAATATTCTCCTTGTTTTCAACTCTGCTACTGAGATTTGCAGCTAATCACTACATAGTAGACCAAAAAATTTCATTGCATCAACCTACGGAATTAAAACAGTAATAACATTAAGGTGGTCCATATATTTTAAAACATAAAAGTCTGTTCTAGACCCTCAAGTTTGAGTTATTTTCCATCCTTTATAAATCTAAATATCTGTTGCTGTGCTCATCCTCTCATGTCTTTTTCCCTAAAGTATCAGAGGTACAACCCCTCCTTTCTAAAGCTGACCTTTCCACTTGAGCCCCTGCCTCCTCTCCCCATACCTAACCCCCTCAACTCCCAGGGCCTCACTTCTTAAACAATGTCTTAAATGTCTACACTCTGGATATAACAATTAAGACCGTGAGGTTTTGATAATAGACATAACTTACTATATCCTTTTGCTGCTACTTTCTAACTCTGTGGCTTTGAACAAGGTCTTTACTCTCTAGAGTTGTTTCTTTGTCTGTAGAATGGGAATAATAAATCCTTCCTTGTATGGTCGTAGGAAGATTAAATGAGAATGTATGTAAAGCACCAGGACATAATAAGTGCTCAAGAAATATACTATTCCACTTCCACATTTCACTATAGCTGTGTCCTTTTCATATACACATATGCATGGATATCTTAATCTTGAACAAGCCTTTACTTAGAATTATCTTTAAATTCTTACTCTTTTTTTATTTCTTCACTCCTGAATTGAATGAACAAGAATTTTTTGTTGTATCCATGTGTCCTTATCTTTTACACCACCAACCTGAGTGCGAGCCTTTATCTCCTCACATCTGCCACGCTGCAGTGGCATCCTTTGTGGTATCCCTGCCTCCAGTTTGTCTCCTCTAGCACATCTTACCACAGCCAGCTTTCTAAACCACCTCTTTGGCTGTATCACTGATCTGCTCAAACACCTTCTGTGAGTCCCAAGTACCTAGAAGATCATTTCTTAGCCTTTTATGTAATGTCCTCTGCCAGCTAGACCCCAACATAGCTTTCTAGGTTTCCCTTCACATAATTCTTCTGCTCCTGCTAAACTGTCCAGGCAAACTGATTAACTTATTATTCCCTTCATGACTTTCCTTTTTGTGAGTCAGTGCTCTCTGCCTAATGCTACCTCCTTGTTCTCAACATATCCACACTATAGACTCATGTAAGGGTTACTCTAAATTCTGCCTTTTCCCTGGGGCTTCTCAGGCAGTTCTGTCTATACTAAGAGTACTCATTATCTCTAACATTCAATTGGCAGGTGATTAATTTTTTAAAAAATTTTTATTTATTTATTTACTTATTTATGGCTGTGTTGGGTCTTAGTTTCTGTGCGAGGGCCCTCTCTAGCTGTGGCAAGCGGGGGCCACTCTTCATCGCAGTGCGCGTGCCTCTCACTATTGAGGCCTCTCTTGTGGCGGAGCACAGGCTCCAGACGCACAGGCTCAGCAATTGTGGCTCACGGGCCCAGTTGCTCCGTGGCATGTGGGATCCTCCCAGACCAGAGCTCGAACCCATGTGCCCTGCACCGGCAGGCGGATTCTCAACCACTGCGCCACCAGGGAAGCCCCTGAGATATTTAAATATTTATTACTTTTTAAAAATATATATGTTTCAGACATTTAACCAAATTTTCCTTGCTATCCCTGATTATAAATTAGGCACCTTTGGAAGCAGCAGTAATTCTTTTATGTGGTTTAAGGACCTACCTTAAAGTTTGCTTTTCCAAAAAGCAGTAGGTCCTTATTAGGGGATTAAAAAGGGAGGAATGGGGAGTCCACATGACATTTTCAGGGGTTTTTCGTTTGTTTCTGTTTTTTAATTTTTATTGGAGTATAGTTGACTTACAATGTTGTGTTAGTTTCAGGTGTACAGCAAAGTGAATCAGTTATATATTTTTGATATTTTTAAAAGCCTAACAAAAGTTATAGTTGACCCTAGAGAGGTAGTTCATTAAGTTTATGTGCTATTGGCTGGAATTTATGAACTCAATGGGATAAACATATGTCATTCAGAAGTTTTGATTAGTTCTTGATAATTTCTTGGGAATTTCTGGGCTCTACAGAGGGGAGAAATATAACACAACAATGTTTAGTTAACAGATTTGAAACCATACCCCTGAAGAGTAAGGAAACCGTGTTTACCTGTTATTCTATTAGACTAAAAATTAAAATATGACTATTTGGATATAAAATGTAATTCACTTAAATTTGACCATAACCTTTATATGATGTGGTTGAATTTTTTTTACTCACTAGATTTGTGCTTTTGTTTCATAGATATTATGCCTTAGAAGTCTCATATTTCAAATCCTCTTTGGATCGCAAATTGCTTGAGCTTTTGTGGAATAAATACTGGGTGAATACGCTGAGTTCCTCTAGCTTGCTTACTGTAAGTACTATACTTGCAAGGGATGTGTTTGAATTTTTTATCAAACTACATAAGTTGTTTAATATCTGAAACTCTTTTTCATGGAAAGGCTATATCTGACTTGGCCAAGATATTAGGCCTGGGGGCAGATTCTGTATGACCAGAGGTGGATTGGGATACTAGGCCAAGCCAAGACCTGTGTCGTGTACCACTAACACCAAGCCTAATATATATACAAATACAGTGGCCAGATGAGGGTGAGGTCTCCCCCTGCCTTAAACAGACTTACAGAGAGAAAAATACAAATACTGTTTTTTGTTGTGTGTCTCAGGTAGGACTCTGGTTACAAGTGACAGGAGACCCAACCAAGCTGGCTTAAACAAAAAAGAGAATCATGTAAACTGCAAAGTCCAGGAGTAGGGCTTACTTCAGGCACAGCCTAAATTTGCATTCAGACAATATTATGAGGTCTCGGTCTTCCTCTCTCAGCTTTGATTTCAAGCCAGTTGGCTTCAGTTTCAGACTTCATGTGAAACCAAGATGGCAGCATTAGCTTAGATCTCCCAGCCTCTCAGTTTCATATTGAAAAGAAAAGACCAAGATACACACACATCCCCGCATTATTCCCAGGCAAACCTCATTGTGTCTGGAGTTTTGTAGGTCACATGCCCATCCTTAAACCTGCTCTGGGTGAAGGGCATGAACACTATGAGTTCATGGGCCAGGGAAAGTGCTTTACTGCTGGGCTGGGGTAGAAGAAACTCTCAGGAGCATGTGGACTAAGAATGTCCTCAGAAGGAGATCAGAATATCACTACCTTAAAGCAGCAGATGCTAAGCAGAAAAAAAAAAAAAAAAGTCGTGAATATATCATTAAAATCTAACATTTAGAAGAATATTTGTTTAACAAACTTCTATCTAGAGCTTAGTAAGGAACAGTTTTGTTTTTGTTTTTGTTTTTTTAAGAGTATGTATGTATGTATGTATGTATTTATTTATTTATTTATTTATTTATTTATGGCTGTGTTGGATCTTCGTTTCTGTGCTAGGGCTTTCTCTAGTTGTGGCAAGCGGCAGCCACTCTTCATCGCGGTGCGCGGGCCTCTCACCGTCGCGGCCTCTCTTGTTGCGGAGCACAGGCTCCAGACACACAGGCTCAGTAATTGTGGCTCACGGGCCCAGTTGCTCCGCGGCATGTGGGATCCTCCCAGACCAGGGCTCGAACCTGTGTCCCCTGCATTGGCAGGCACACTCTCAGCCACTGCGCCACCAGGGAAGCCCCTGTTTTGGTTTTTTTTACCTTTTTTTTTTTTTAAGTAAGCTACTTCATATAGCACAGTATAACATAGTGGTTAGAACCACAAAATTTGGAATAAAATAAACTCAGTTCAGAAACAACTCTGCCACTTTACTAGCTGTGTGTGGCCTTCACAACATTATTTTATGTGACTAAGCTTTTCTAATCTAATGATAATAGTACCCACATTGTTAAGTACACTGAGATTATATGAAATATTTTATATGTAAAGTAATTAGCAAAGTACTAGGCATATAGTAAAGCCTCAATAAATTATTGTTTCTTTGATTCATTGTATTCATGGGAAAAGACCTCATTTGAGCATATTTACTATGGTTTTAAATATAATTCTGACAAGCTTTCTGTTATTTCTTATCCTCAACGTTCAGAAATAGCAAATTAGAAGGAAAGAGAGTGATCATAATAGCAAACAGTTATTAAATGCTTCCTATTTACCAGGCATAGCTAAATGCCCCATGTGTGGTGTTTCCTTAGAGGCAAGTATACTAATAGCAGCCAGAAGTGACACATGATGGCAAGGGGAGGAAACAGTAAGACTGGAGCTGTCTGAACCTTTGTATAAAAGCATACAGCTCTGGGCTTCTCTGGTGGCACCGTGGTTAAGAATCCACCTGCCAATGCAGGGGACACAGGTTGGAGCCCTGGTCCAGGAAGATCCCACATGCCACGGGGCAACTAAGCCCGTGCGCCACAACTGCTGAGCCTGCGTGCCACAACTACTGAACCCCACACACCTAGAGCCCGTGCTCCGCAACAACAGAAGCCACTGCAATGAGAAGCCCACGCACCGCAACGAAGAGTAGCCCCCGCTCGCTGCAACTAGAGAAAGCGCACAGGCAGCAACAAAGACCCAATGCAGCCAAAAATAAATAAATAAATAAATTTATTAAAAAAAAAAAGTATACAATCCTGTTTACTCAGCCTGTGGCTGTCCCTGTATTCCAGTACTGCATATATTGAGGACATTAATAATCAAGAAAAGGTTAAATTATATTTCCTCCTTTTTTGTAGTTTTATACCTAGTACATTGCATTACTAAGCATTCTAAGAAAAAATATATAAATATATGTTATGTTCATTTCTTTCCCCAGCTAAAGCATGTAATCTAAAAGCTACAAGAAAAAAATTATTTTCTGATTTATATTATTTTTCTGTGTGTTTGAAATGTAATTGATTTATTTTTTCATTTTAATAGTATAACTCTTTCTGCCATCCTACATTTTTATGGCTTGAGCTAAATCTTCCAAACGTGATGTGGAAGTGTTTTCTCCAAATCTGTGGGGGAGAATGTTATTGGTGACCTAAACCATTTAGATCCAGAAAAGTGAATATAATTGCATCTTTTTAAAAATATCATAAGTTTGTAAAATCATTGGAAAGCTGGTAGCATTTTAAAGGGCTCTTTGTAGTAACTATGATGACAGCAAATAATGTTTTTAAATGTCTTGTGATTGAACTGTGTTTCCTATACACTATTTTACAGACTGAGCAAATAGAATAAAATAAAGATATTCCAGTAAAATGTTTTTAAAAAATATTACAGTTAAGTGTACATATATAATTATTAATTTTTTTGTTTTTAAAATGTATGAAATATTAACAGCATATATAATATTTCAGCTTACCAAATGTGGGTATCCCTGTGAGTATACAGCAATACTCTAAAATATAACTATGGCTATAGCTAGGTGGAGGGATTGTAGGTATTTCCTTTTTTTTTATTTATACTGCTCTACATTTTCCACATTTTCTGTATAACTATTAATTTTATAATCAGAAAAGCTAAAACAAATGTAATTTTTAAAATATTGTCATAAGTACTAATTCTGGAAGTTCAACATGAAAAAGTAACAAAATTAGCTAACAATTATTAAGGCTTTTACCAGGTGTCATCAACAGTCCTACGAGCTTTATATACATCACTTCACATAGCTTTAAGGTAGAAATTATCACCTTCCTCCCCCATTTTCACAAGAAGACTTGAAGGCACAGAAAAGTAAAGGAGTTCTCCCAAGGCCTCCCAGCTAATCTGCAGCAGGGCCAGAACCTGGACTCAGATCTGTGTACTTCAAAGCCTCTCATAATAACAAATATTAGATTTAAGCAGTCGAAAAGAACAATTTCCAAATTTAATCTTGAAATTATAAAAGGTGATAAACCCTACACTTGAACTGCTTGAGCTTTGGAATCAGTTTTTGCAAGTATAATTTGACTTCTTCCTTCACTGACTATCCACTTAGATTTCATAGTGGAATTATTTGTAAATGAAATGTTCTATATAGAAGAAAATTTACATACTTTTTTAATGATAGACTAGTATCATATATTGACACAATATCATTTTCCCCACAGAATGCAGACTATACCACCGGTCAGGTCTTTGATTTGTCTGAAAAATTAGAACAGTCAGAAGCCCAGCTGGGACGAGGGAGTTTCATGTTGGGTCTAGAAACACATGACCGAAAGTCAGAAGACAAACTTGCCAAAGCTACACGAGACAGGTAAGTTAAGCAAATCTATTCCTACCCCTAACTTTTTTTCTTTCAAGATTTGCAAATAACAGGATTCAAATTCCGTACAGTTAAACTTATAACTTACAGTGGTACCTGAATATTAACTTATTTGGACCTTTAAGAGTTGTCAAATGCAGGTTTTGACTTTGAAAATTTAGGAGACAGTAGGTACATTAAAGACTTTTAAGAGTCTAGGTAATGTTATGAAAAACTCGCAGTCACCTTTTCCAGGTTCAGCTATAAAGTGTAAGAAAGAAAACCAATCCATTGCTGGATCTTTAAACAAAAACAAAACCTTGCAAAAGGATGTCCTCAGCTATTCTAACCTAATCATCATCTAAAGGATTAAATTAGGATTTAAGTTTATCAAATTTCAAATTTTTATAAAGTTTTAAACCCCTAAATATCAGAGGAGTGATTGTATCTCTCTTATTTTTCTGAAATAATCCTTTATACAGTAATTTATTATCCCAAATTTCACTACAAGAATTTGTTAGGAACAAAGTTGGAATATGTTCTCTGATAACTTATAAAATAATTATGTGGTCCTTCAGATGCATACAGGATTGGGAAGACTACTAAATAACATTTACTTTCACAAAAATTTGAATTTTAATGTGATAATTAGGGGTAGAGAGGAAAGGAAGACTATGTTGACGTCTATATAAACCAATACCTTGGTATCCATTTTAAGAAAAACTGGACTAGTTGATAGGAAAGAAAAGAGAAGGGAGCGTGCAAAGTGTATTAGGAGTAGAAGCCATCTTGGGTTAGAATGATCTCATTCCCTTCTTCTCCATGGGTTTTTAAAAGGTATAGAGGTAGTAGCCTGGATAAAAATTACATTTTTCTGTGGCATTAGGTCTTACTTTTGATACTTGCTCTGAGTATGTCATTTTGCTCATCTGTCTTAACATATGTCTGATTTTTTAGTGTCTAATTTTATCTGCATTTACATCTCGATTTCTTATGAAGCAAAAATTTCACTATGGGAATGTAGTTACATAAGAAGAAAAGTAGGAAGGAGAAAAGTAGTAGTACAAAAGTAGAAAATTTTCCTTCTGGGGGTAACTTTACAAGAATTGCATCTCTTCTGAATTTTGGTGGGTTTTTATTGTGTTTTTTTGTTTTTGTTTTTTTATCAGTTTTAAAATCTAAGTCCTTCACCCACTAACCTAACTTTGGCTTTGAATTGTTTGAAGGATGTTTGTGATTATTTCAGGAAAAAAAGCATAAGATTCATTAAAATCATTTTTAAAAATTATTCTAAGTAATGAACAACAAGGAATAGCAGATTTTAATGTAACATTGGAATCTATAATTCTGAATCATAAATAACTTCGGTAACCTTCTAAAACAGAACTTTTCCCAAACCTTCTGACAAATAACAAAATTAACTGTTATGAATTATATCAAATTTTACATTGTCATTCTCCTGGGAAGGTGTTAGTAAGTAGTGAAATGATCAAAAGACATGCAGAAGGCTAAAAATCACTGTAGTATACTATAAAGAGTAAACTATAAATTGGTATAGTATATTTTGCAGAGTATGAATAGGACCAAAAATCATTATTTGGGTGCAAGGATGGAAATGGGGGAGGGGGGATTTGCATGTTTGAAATAGTTCTCAGTTCTCGTGACATTATGTGATGTGTTTTTTTCTTTCCAGCTGTAAAACTACCATAGAAGCTATCCATGGATTGATGTCTCAGGTTATTAAGGATAAGCTGTTTAATCAAATTAACATCTCTTAAAAAATCACTAAGTAGTACTTTTGCCTGAAAGCCAGTATGAGAAAAATACTCAAGTAACACTTTGAAACCAGTTACCAAAAATCTGATTAGAGGAATAAGGTGCTCTGAAGTATCCTAAGTATTAACATCCTATAATAAAATTCTTTAAAATAAAATTGTTCTTTCATTGTTTTGTGGGAGGGTTACATTATTTTCTAGTATCTTTTAATGTTCTTAAATATGAGGGAAAGAAATATTGTTAGAACCTTTCTGTTTTTTAAAGTCTTGCCTATCTAAATTAGTCAAAAGATTACAGCATTTCACTGCCATATTATCAGAGCCACTTTTCAATTTGCCTAAACCTTCTTTTGATGATAGTCTGTTGTTAGTAAAAATACAATTTAATGTAACATTTTTATGTTCCTGTGAAACACTGTCACACCATAAATTATTTTCCTGAAAATCAAATAACTTAAATTTGAGACAGAGCCTAGCACAGGTATCTAGTCATTCAAATATTCACCAAGTGCCTTTACTGTACCAGGCCTGGTTTTACTCTCTGGAGATATTCTGAACAAGGTAGACCTGGCCACTGTCCTCACAGAACTTCCAGAGGAGGCTAAGTTAACAAGAACCTAAGTATACTGCTGTGAAGGGAGAAATAAAGTGTGCTGGGGAACTCTCAGGAGGAACACTTACCCCAGAGAGGAGTTACCCCGGTAGGCTTCCTGAAGCAAGTGACCTGACGTTAAGCTGAAATTTGAAAGATAGGAGGACTAGCCAGAAAAAGCGTTAAGAGAAGCTATTATTTTTATAAGCAAAGAGTACAGCGATATGTGGAAGGCCTGAGGCAGAGAGCAAGAACCTAGAACCTTCAAGAACTGAGATTCATTTAGATCTAAGAGTGTCGAGTAGTACGTGGGGAATGACAAGAGATGACTTTATTCAGTAAGATGAGCACAGATTCTGCAGGGGCCTTTTGGACTTTATCCTAACAGGAATAGGGAGTTAAAAGAGTTTTAAACAACAGAAATGTACTAGACTGATATTTCTAAGAGCACTCTGTTAAGAAAGCTGTGGTCGAGGGCTGGATGAGATCAGATGAGATGCTTTGTGGAAATAAAGACTGAGAAGAGGGCCCAAGACATGGCAAACATCAAATTTAAAATGGTCAGAGGAAGAGGAGACCACAAGAGGTGACTTCACATGTGGCCCAGAGGTCAAGGAAAACAAAGTCTAAAAGTTTTTGATTAGATTTAGCAAAGAGGTGGTCTTTGGTAAGATGAGGAAGCCAGTTAACATTAGTATCCAAATACTTTCTCAGATAGTTGATGATATAGTAGCATTTTTGGTCTCATTTTATATCCCTTTAAATAAAAGCAGGCATCCCAATTTCAGATGGCTCAACCTCACCTCCATTTTTAGGCCCTTTTAAAAAAAAATCATGACTGCCTCCAGTGAGCAACTAAAAGTTGTGTTTACTGCCATAGCCTTCAGTGACACCAGCTCATACCGAGCCATTCAATTAGGAACAATAACAAACTCGTTGAGGTTTCTCTGACAGACATGATTGAAGGATTGAAGTTTTGACCTGAAGGAGTGAGTCATTGAAGTTACCATGAAAACATACTGGCAGTTTTCATTCCAAGACTTGACTGTTATCCACATTTAATTTGACATTGGTGATCTAATCAATTAAGATATCTTGGTGTGATAGAAAAATGCCTATGCTAACAACAGGGAATTGCCAGAAAAAGAAAACTTGTCAGTCCTAACTTCACTGGACTCAGTATTTCGGTTATGATGCCTTGGTTGCAAGTAATGACAAAAACAAACAAACAAAAACAATTGCTTAAACAAAGAGAATTTGTTGGTTCACCTAACTTAAGAGTCCAAACTCTTATTTGGCTTAGGCATAGTTGGATTAGGCTTCCAGTAATGGTTCTCACAGCTCTGCCCTCCACATGTTGACCTAAACCTCAAGCGGGATTCCTCCACATTGGCTGCACACCACACCATCCAGTCACGGGGAAAGAGCTGCTTATGGTTTTCAAAGGAAGGTTCTGACTTCACTCTGATTGGTCTAACTTGGGTCATGAGCCCACTCCTGGGATTATATATATATATAGTGACTGGTTTAGACCAATTAAGGGTAACTCCTGGAGCTGGGAGTGGGGTCAGTAACACCCAAAATTCATGACTACTACACACTAAGGCTAAAGGCATACTACAGAGCAACCAACAACGTCCCCTCTGCTTAACAGTCCAGCCCACGCAAAAACAGCCCCAAAGAGTATTTGCATTCTATTGTAAATGCAGTTACTTTATTAAAAGCAAGAACCTTTATAAATATTTTTAAAGTATATCTTTAAGTTTTAATGTATTGTCATGATCACCTTTGGTATAAGTGCTCCAATTCATAATACTGAGATTTTAGGAAATCAAGGGTCAATTTGCAGCCATCATCATTCAGAAACTAACTCATGAATTGGCATTGCTTTTTCCTGCAAAGTGTTATCTTACAGCCTTGAGCTATTCAGGAGCTGAAAAGGCCATTTTCTAAGTGAAGTCTGGTTTTTGTTCAGCTTCAAATTTTTTTAGAGATAATTTCTCAAGCTCTATGGTGATAATATACAGGAAATGTCAATCATCATCAAAAACGTAATCCCAATGTCCAAGTAATAAAACTGGAGCCAGAAGCACAGGCTGGAGCAGAGATGGAGAGAGAAGTCAGTGGATATGGGTTCGGGATTGGGACCAGATAAGGGTACAGCAAGATCCCAGAATCAAGGGTGTTCCAACTTTTCCAGATTGTTTTAATATCTCAAGGTCCCAGTTCCAAACAATTCAACATTAACTTCTATATATATTGTTGAGAATTTATGCATTTAGTATCATTTTTAGGTTATACTGTCCAGTTATGTAAGTATGTCATTCACACATTTTATTTATTGATTAACAATAAGACACCACGCAAGTTGTTATTTTGAAATCAGTAGTACTGCCAAGAACAAAGAGCCAACAGGGGCAGAGAAACCATTTGTGCTCCATTGTTTCTGAATTTGGAAAATCAGCTCTGAGACCAAACATCACGTGCTCCATTTGAGGGATCAAGTCTGAAGATTGTTGTCACAAATTAGTATGACTACCTGGTATTCAGGATTTTGAAAAATCACTGCATTGCATAATAGAATAATAAACTGCCCTATAGTGCAGCCACTTGAAAATAAACACAGAAGAGCAGGAACATAAGTAACTTTACAATGAATCAGAGGAACTGTTTGGGAGTTGGAATGCTACATACTGCCGAGGTTCAGAGTTTCCAAAAACTGTTCTGTGAGTGATGAGGTACAGATGCATAAGTCATGCATGCAGAGAAGAGTTCTTTTATATTGCTAAGTCTGCATTGTATCCACATGTAGCTGACTGAAATGAACTGAACACAGACTGTTGAGTTTCCAAGGTTTCTTTCTAAATTTCTGGATTGTTTTAACTATAAACTCCAAAGATACATACATGGGTGAGCAATGTGTTTTTTTGTTTTTTGAAGATATAAAAATATACTACACGGAATGATGGCTCTTGGTTTTGCTCATCCATATGATATAAAATAAGTAAAAGTTGATTATGTTCAAATTACGATGGGGTAATTATTTCATTCACTGTTTAATAATTGATGTGTCTATGTCACTGCATTTGAAAATTAAAAATCTAATTTTGTGTTCTCTCATTCTGGTCAATTTTCAATACAAGTTTTAGCAGCAAATAAATTTACCTTCGTAGGGCCAAGTGCTAGTTTAAGGACTGCAAGTAATTTGTTCTGAGGTAATCAGTCTGTAAGTTTCTAAAAATTTCTAAACCTTTTATCCAAATAGTACTGGAAGAAATACCATTTATCTTTATAAGTAAAAAGTTGTGATCTACTTATGTTAGAAAATTAGTTACACGAAACTCAGGTCAACTGTAACCAGATTGGCATATTTAAACTTTTGATCTCAGAAATCAGAATATTACAAAAATAAAATAAGGAACTCTGTCATTTCAGGTCAAATTTGGAAGGAAACAGCTAAAATCATAGCTTGATAACTAACACCAATGATTAATTGCTTTTTCAACATGTGGATTATCTTGGTGCCAAAAATTATGGAACAATTGCCTAACAAATTGTAGAGTCCCTGATGTCAGTACTCATATTTTCTTTGGATTATACTAAGCAATTATGCTAAACTTTCTAATGACTGAGTAAAATGGTATTGTGCCTTGGGGCACATTTTGATGAACTACAGTTGTACTTTTCATAACCTAAGAGGCATATGCATAAAGAAATATATTGTCAAGAACAGAGCTTTGTGACCTTTATGTTAAGTTATAGAGGGTTATAAATATCTATCATATAACTATTAATTTGCTTACCATTACAAAGCATAACAAACTACTTACCTTCCTGAAAATTTAGTTTCTATAAGCTCATCTGCAAATAAATATTTTATTTAAATGATTCATTTTTGTTCCTAGAATTTTCGACTTTATACTCCATGCTCAATTTATTATTTGAATAAACTTCAATTTACTCTTTGCATTATTGATGACACTAAATAAGCCCTTTAAAACGTGTATGGGGTTTCCCTGGTGGCGCAGTGGTTAAGAGTCTGCCTGCCAATGCAGGGGACACGGGTTCGAGCCCTGGTCTGGGAGGATCCCACATGCCGCGGAGCAACTAGGCCCGTGAGCCACAATTACTGAGCCTGCGTGTCTGGAGCCTGTGCTCCGCAACAAGAGAGGCCGCGATAGTGAGAGGCCCGCGCACCGCGATGAAGAGTGGCCCCCGCTTGCCGCAACTAGAGAAAGCCCTCGCACAGAAACGAAGACCCAACACAGCCATAACTAAAGAAATAAATAAAAATTAAACTTAAAAAAAAAAAAAAAAGTGTATGTATTTAGCTTTAATCTTTTACTTCAACTCATATGTAATCCTTCTATCATTCCTTGCATGTGTTTCTAGTATACTTGAAGATTAAGATTAAGATTAAGATTATTAAGATTCTGGGCTTAAATAAAGTAACAAAAATTAGACTAAATAAAAAACTAATTTATGATCTTATGTACGAGGGCATACCGTGTTGAATAATTACAGTCATCTGAAAAGTTCTATACCTTCAGAGAAGTTAACTTGATATGCCACTGATGTGAGAATTATACACAAATACCACTTTCTAGGGGAGATTATTTTTAAACTTTCTAACTGGTCTTAATATTCAAGGTAAAACACTACATTACTTAAAACTAAGGAACTGTGGCCTATTGTAATGGTAATTTATTTAGGCAGACATTAACATAATGGACTTCTAGTTATCCCAAGATCTAAAAATAGTTTATTAACAAGTGCTTTACCCTACTGTGGAAAACAGTATGGAGATTTCTCAAAAAGCTAAAAACAGAACTACCAGGACTTCCCCAGTGGTCCAGTGGTAAAGAGTCTGCCTCCCAATACAGGGGACACGGGTTCGATCCCTGGTCGAGGAGCTAGGATCCCACATGCTGCGGGGCAACTAAGCCCGCACACCACAACTTCTGAGCTTGCGCGCCTCAAAGAGAGAGCCCGCATGCTGCAAACTACAGGGCCCACATGCCCTGGAGCCCTCACGCCACAACTACAGAGAGAAAACCCACATGCCACAACAAAGAGCCCGCATGCCTCAACAAAGACCTCACGTGCCACAACTAAGACCCAACACAGCCAAAAAAAATAATAAAAATAAATATTTTTTTAAAAAGATATAACTGAAATGTATTTTTTTTTTTTAAAAAAACAGGGCTTCCCTGGTGGCACATTGGTTAAGAATCTGCCTGCCAATGCAGGGGACATGGGTTTGAGCTCTGGTCTGGGAAGACCCCACATGCCGCGGAGCAACTAAACCTGTGCACCACAACTACTGAGCCTGCGCTCTAGAGCCCGCGAGCCACAACTACTGAGCCCACGAGCCACAACTACTGAAGCCCACGCACCTAGAGCCCGTGCTCCGCAACAAGAGAAGCCACCGCAATGAGAAGCCCATGCACAGCAACGAAGACCCAACGCAACCAAAAATAAATAAATAAATTTTTAAAAAATAAAAAATAAACAGAACTACTATATAACCCAGCAATTCCACTCCTGTGTACATATCTGAAAAAAACAAAAACACTAACTGCACCCCAATGTTCATAGTGGCATTATTTACAATTGCCAATATGTAATTGGCAATACAATATGGAAGTGACCTACGTATCAATCAACAGGTGAATGGATAAAGAAGATGTGGTGTGTGTATGTGTACATTTAGATATATACATACATAAACACACAATGAAATTAAAACCAATGAAATTAAAACAATTAAAACCAATGAAATTTTGCCATTTGCAACAACATGGATGGACTTGGAGGGTGTTATGCTAAGAGAAATAAGTCAGATAGAGAAAGACAAATACTGTGTGATATCACTTGTATGTGGAATCTAAAAAATACAACAGACTAGTGAATAAAACAAAAAGCAGACTCACAGATATAGAGAACAAACTAGTGGTTACCAGTGGGGAGAGGGAAGGGGGAAGGGGTAATGAAGGATAGGGGATTAAGAGGTACAAACTATTATGTATAAAATAAGCTACATGATATATTATACAACACAGGGAATATAGCTAATATTTTATAATAACTGTAAATGGAATATAACCTTTAAAAATTGTTATATTGTATACCTGTAACTTATATAATACTGTACATCAACTGTAACTCAATTTAAAAAGTGTTTTACCTATTTCAGTAAAGAGCAAAACTGAAACAAAAGCTCTATTAAATTTGAGATTTGGGAGCACAAGTAGAAATTATATTTTCTAATATAATATTTTCTGGTGGCTCCCACTACCAGATTTCTAAGAACATCTTTGATAATACTATATTCATCACATTAATATCACACTAGAAGAACATTACATTAATAAAAGAAGAGAACATTACATTTCAACCAAGACTTTGAATTTCAACTTATAATAATAAGTGGCCACTGTTCTTTCCTTCAAACTCTAAATATAATATAGTTTTTCTCACTAACAAAAGAAAAAATTGCCTTCTGCCTTATGCCCTAAATGCTGCTATAAACCAAAATCCAAATTTATCACTGTGGCCTAAAGGCTGATCTATTTCCTGCTTTCCTCTCCTTCTGTTCTCCCCGTCCACACTGCTCCAGCCACAGTGTCCTGGGGCCCTTATGCTCATGCAGCTCTTTCCCAGCTCCGAGCCCTCACACTGGCTGCTTCCCAGGCCTGGAACACTTCCTCACAGGCTCTCAAAGGCCTGGCTCTTTAAGCTGCTCATTCTTCAAGTCTCAGCTCAAATTCTGCTTCCAGAGAGGCCTAGCCTGTCTCTCTCATCTAAAGAAAATATCTCTCTCCTTCCCTCCTTCTTCCTCACTTCTATACCCCAGTTATACAGTCATTTTATCCTATTTATTTCCTTCACAGAATGTACCACAACCTGAAATCATCTTGACCATTGAATTGTTTACTTTTTCACTATCTGTCTCCTCTTCCTGGATGGTAAGTGCCACAGGGATGGGGACTTGATCAGAATACCTTCAGCATCATCAGCACCTTGAACAATGGCACGTGGTAAGCAGTTGGTAAATATCTGTTCAATGAAGAAATAAATGCAATGGACATTTCAATTTGCTTTTAAGAAACATTAACAATATGTGTTTTTAGGATAACAAAATTAAATGTTTATGCCTTTTTATGGGAAGCTGACTTGTTTCACCCTAAGATTACGATAAAATGAAAATCTTTTCCCAAACTTCTTAACAGATTTAAAACAAGAGTGAAAAAAGTTTTTTTTTTAATTTTTCAATCAAGGATCACAACCGCAGAAATATGCAAATGGCTATACACAGTAGTAAAAAAAACACCAGCCATTTTCAAAAACAAGCATGAAAGAATGGAACTCTTTTCAAACAAGCTAACCAAAAAAGCAGACAGGAGCCAAGAAAATAAAGCAGTTAAATACAAATATACAAGATGTTTTCACTGATTTTAACAAATTGTTTTGAAAAACACAAGACTGTAGTGTATTACATAGCTGAGTTTCACTCTTAGCTTCAATCCATCACCAACTAATTAAACTTTTGCTGAACTTATTATTGGCCTGATAAACTTAAGCAGTGTCTTGGATCTCTATTAGAAGACAGAGGTTCCCCACCCTTGTTTCAAAAGACAATTTTTTTTTAAATCCCTAAAACATAAGTAATGATCTGTTCCTGAAACCGAATCTAAACTTTTTCCAAAATTATAAGTCCCTTTCTTGCAAATGCTTCCGGAAAGACTCAAACTAAAGTGTTAGGCTCTACTGACAATAGATTTTTCAGGAATCTTCATTCCTGAATAAAACATAATAAAACTTACTTCAATTAGAATATCTGTGGCAATGTTTACAAAAATACTTTTCAGAAAACAATTTTACTCTAAAATATATTTAGGCATAAATGTTACTTTCAGGTAATTAAACTGATTTTCAGCCTAGATCCTTTAATTTACAGTCACATCTAATAGAACTTTAAAAATACAACTTGAGAAAATTTTGTGTACTAAAATAGAACTTTTAAAAAATTAATAGAACTTGTCCAAGTCCTTTCATGTCCATTCTTAGGTACTGATGGGAACATGGAGAGAACGCTGGATTTGACAGTCGCTTCTGAGATTAAGTGGACTTGATGTGACCCAACGTGGGGGCACTAGTATACGAGAGAGTACTCAGGCTCTACTCTGAGTAGCAGGGTGGACTGTGGGCAAGACAGGAACTAGAGGAGGCAGATCACATTTGTGCAAGATAGAAACGAGTTCAGTTCTTGACAGGTGCAGGGTTTTTTGCCTCTAGGACATTCATACTCAGGTGGAATGAATGTCCAGCAGCTGGTTGCATGCATAGGTCTGGAACTCATGAGAAATACCTTGGATTGTTTTATACAGAACCTATATAATCATCATTTACATTTATAGAATACGTTATGTAATAAATGACATAAATTGTTTAAGTAATCATTTAATTACTAAGTTAAGTTTTAAAGAAATTATTTATTATTGGTGCCCATATTGTGTACATCAAGCCATTAAAAATCCATGAAGCTCTCAATTTAACGATCATGACCAGGTTACAGAAATCAAGAGTAATCAAGCCTTGGATGGAAACTGCCTCATTCATGAACAAAAAGGCTTCCTTTGTAGACTCTACAACTTACAGCTTCTATAAATGGATACTTATTTTAAAATCTTTTGTTCCAGCTAAGCTACAACCTCCTATCATCACTTTCATTTCTCTCCTCTGAGCTTCCCCTCAGAAGGTCCTATGAAAATGGGAATCATGTCCCAAATTTCTAAGTAAAATTTCCCTCCTTAAAAAAATTTTCCATTGTCCCCTGTATTAGTTAGTTATTATTGCATTAAAAATTACCCCAAAACTTAGTGGCTTCAAATAACACACATTTATTATTTCACAGATTTTATGGGTCAGGAATTTGAGTTCTCTGCTTTAGGGTCCCTCATGAGGCTGTAATAAAGGTGTGGAATAGGTCTCATCTGAAAGCTCAACTGGGGAAGGACTGACTTCCAAGCTTAAACAGTAGTTGTTGACATTTAGTTTCTCATTGGACTGAGAGTCTCAGTTCCTTACTAGCTGTTGGCTAGAGACCATCCTCAGTTCCTTGCCACATGGAGCTCTACTAAGTGACAGCTTGCTCTATCAAAGAGTGCATGCCAAAAAATGCAATAGAGAGAGTTTGCTAGCAAGACAGAATCTTTTGTAATCAAATCGCAGAAATGGTATCTCATCAACTTTGCCTTATTCTATTGCTTAGAACAAGTCACTATGTCTATTCCACACTGAAGGGGAGGGGTTCACACAAGGGCATGCATCCCAGGAGGTGAAATCATTGACACCATGTTGGAAGTCTGCCTACCATACTTACTAATATTTACCAGTCTACAAGGTCAAAATAAAAAGAGGAGCTAACTCCAATAAATGATCATATTTCTGTATGGAGTTATGTGATGATATACACATCTGGGCCCTTTAATTTGTTGGTTTTTCAATGAAAGAAATCATTAAAGTGTTTTCTGTGTAGTATGTACTCTAGAAGGTCAGGAAACATACTAATTGACAAAGATACATAGAACAATATTCTAAATAAAAAATGTGTTTCTGTCTAAAGTTACTTGGAAACTCTATTGGCGGCTTCAGAAAAAGTGCTCTTTAGCATATTCTTCCAAGAGTGTCTTTTAAAATTATTCTCAAGACCTCACATTTTTTTTTTAACAAATACAATTTTCTCAACATCTGTCAAAGTGTAAATCTTAGAGTATTATATGCTGAACTTACAGATGTGGCACTGAAGACAAGTATTTCTTGCAGTCTGCCAGATTTCTGCCATATTAGAAAATACACAGATGACTGTTTAACACTGTGTGTCACTAGACAGGAATTATATTTCACATCTTAATGAGAAAATACTGTCTCAAACTTGTTGCATTAAAAAATTAATTAGCGATTCAACCGTTTTAAAGTATTTTAAAAACTAGCTGTCACAAAGAGATTTTCAATTCTACAAAGAGCAGAATCCGAAATGAACTTTCAGAATACAATGTTATCATTCTTAAAAACCTGATTACTAAAAAAGAAGGAAAAATAAAGTCATAATCCCACCACCAAAAAATAGCCACTATTAAATATTCTGGGATATAGATACAGGTACAGATCTACAGCTCTACATCTAAACCTATACATGTATAGACATAGACATATATCCTTTCAGACATTTAAATATGTATATAATTTTACCACAAATGAGATCATACTCCTCTTTACAATGACATATGAAACTGTTATAAAACAAAGATTAACAGAGCAACTGGTTTTCAATGAGGCATTGCTAAACATGTTTCCAGTAAAGTAATGCTAGCAGCAAGTTAAATGAGGGCTACACAGAGCAACAGGATGGCCCTGCATATAGTGCTGGATCTATTGTTCCCAAATGAATGACCTTTAAAATAGATAAGAAGGGCACCTGATTTGTGCTGTTGTGTTTTAGCCATATTGTTCTGATCATTCTTTTACTTTGTCATATCCTTCTGTAGCTGTTTATTCTGTTAGGTACTCTCCTCCTTATATTCTTTCCCTAGTATCTGAATCTAATTTATTGGTTTCTAAATCACTGAATTATTATTTGTTCTTCTCAGAACAAATCTCACCTCTGATAAATCTCTCTCTGATATCTTAACTAGCTTTGCTTCCCTCTTCCATCCAAACTAGTTGGCATAGTTATTAACTTACTATTTCTCTTTTCCCCACTTTCTTCCTCACCACCATTTATGACCCCATGGTTTCAATGATTAGTTCTATTCTGGAAACTATTAAACCTATCTCACCTCAAGTTTAACATGTGTAAATGAAAATTCATCCACTTCCCCCCAAATTACTTGCCTCCCTCTCCAATTTCTTCAGTATTGTTCCTTTATTCTACTTAACACCCAGGAATTATCTTCAACTTCTCCCTCCCTTTATCCTATCCAATCTCTCTTTATTAAATCATGCTTCAAGATGCCTCCTAAATTTGTTCATTCCTTGTCTTCATTTCTTTCATTTGTTCATTTCTTTGCCTTCACCCTAATACAGGCCAACGTTGCTTCACAACTAGACATTAGCAACAGTGTCCTGAATGAGGTTAGGATATCTGTCCCCATGCCCCTGTCCCTCTTTCTAGGCTACTCTTACTGCAACAATCAGTGAGATATAAGGAAGGGGGACCTGTGCTTGAAATTAGGAGCTCAAGGGTAAATTCTCTCTCTGCTACCTCAGGTGTCACCTTCAGCATATTTCTTTTCTCTTTCTAGGCCTGAGAATTTCCTTATCTGCAAAATGGCACGTTGGACTGTCCACGTGGGCTCTAAGCCTCCTTGTAATTCTAAAAATCTCCTACTCTGACACTTCTTTGTTCAAGGAACCACAATGATTTTCCAGAGTGCCCCCACCCTAAAGATCAGAGCTATTACGGTTTTCCGGGTTTGTACTGTCCCTTAGTTCAGATTGCTCACTTTACCATACCCCTAATGAGCCCCAGCCTTTCCACTTGTTCTACTATTGTTCTCCTTCATTTGTAAATTATATATTTTCTAAATGTTTGGGAGTGACTGCTAATGTACACAGCACTTTGCCAGGTCCTGGGAATAGCAAGGTAAAAGACATAATCCTTACCCTCAAAGAATTTACCATCTTATTGGAGATACGGGTAACAAACAGACAGTAGTGTGTTAAGTGCTATGCTAAAGAAGTTACCATATCCCAGTTGTTTGGGGGGCAGAAAAAAGCATCACTTAACATGACTGAGTACCTAGGAAGGCTTCAGAAAAAATGCGCCAATTCCAAGCTGAGTCCTTGAATCTTAAAAGGGAAAACAAATATTAAGGAGGAAAGGTGTGTCCTATTGCTACCCTGAGCAGCAGGAGAGAGAGGGTAAAATTTTTTTAGAACAGGGCTTACTGGGCCAAGTGCCAGATTGTAAATACTGAAGAGGGAAAGAGGCAAGCAGTGAGGCTGGTCATTATAACCGGACTGGAATGCCACCCTAAGGAGTTTGGATTTTATCAGAGGAAAGGTGAAGTATGCGCTGTACTTTGATTCAGACAATTCGTTTCCTGCCCTATTATTGGGAAAACGTGGTAACTGGCACTAAAACGTTCAAGGCTGATGGCAAGGATAATCCAGTAGGGGGAAATGGTGACCTGCCAAAAATTGTTCTGGCTACTGGTTGGTCTACGAAAACGCTAATGTGACCGATGCCTTAACGGCCTCATCCCAGTAACCGACCTCTACTCGTACCCTGCCTAGTGGCTCCCATCAACCCCCGGCCACCAAGACACAGAGGGCTGGGCCCGGGCTAGGACACAGAGAAGAGCGCTTCCGGAGACCTCGCGAGATTTCCCGTGAGCCGCGGCCTACCAGGCGCGTCTGTCCGGTCGCCCAGCAACCGCACCACGGCTGCTGATGAGGCCTGGCACCCGCGAAATTTACCAAACCTGAGTTACTGACCCGGCTCATCCCGCGAACGGTGAGATGCCCTCAAGGGAGAAGTGTGGGAACCGAGGAAACCCTAGAGCCATGTTTCTCAAACTTACCTGCCAGTAAGACTTTCCTGGGGCACTTGTTAAAATGCAGATTACTAAGCCTTATCTCCTGACATCAAGAATTTCCAGAAAAAGTCTGAAAGTCTGTATTTTAAACAAAGGGCTAGAATCAGGCAAGGCTGAGAAACAGCTCTAGGGGAGGGAGACACGGGTGGAGTGGTAGCCAAGAAGCTGAGGAAGCGGGATTTGTGGGCTTGAAAAGGGGAAAGCCTCACAGCCGGCGATTTAGAGCATCTGTAAGCCACTGGGTTTGGGGCTACCTAAGGGAAATATACAAACTGAATTCGGAAACGTCCCCCGCATCTAGCCTGTAGGAGCCCCAAATGATGAAAGCCAAGGGGTCTACTAAAATGGATTTCCAAAGCACTTGTATAGCAGCTCTAAGCTGTCCCCACTGGCGATCTGGAGAGCTAGAGACATCCTAGCAAATGGAGCCCTGAGAGTACAGAGATACGTAGTAGGGAAAAATTATGGAAAAGCAGTTTCTCAAACTTTAGAAAATAATGAACCTCTTTTAAAAGAAAATCAAGGACATCTCACAAGTGTTGACATAATTATTTTTATTATATTATTCTAAAGTGT
Organism: Balaenoptera ricei; assembly: GCF_028023285.1. Lineage (NCBI taxonomy): Eukaryota > Metazoa > Chordata > Mammalia > Artiodactyla > Balaenopteridae > Balaenoptera > Balaenoptera ricei. Next base: position 70,082,648 of record NC_082655.1, read on the forward strand.
GTCCAAATCCAAACTAGTTTAAACTCCTGAAGCTTATAATGTCTCTGAAACAAACTATAGTACCAATAAAGTTTACTATTCTATTAACGACATGAATGGTGGTGTTTTGATGAAACCAAATCCTCTCTTGTGGATTTGATTTCTATAATGCACATTCTTTTGAGTTAACAGTCTCTATCATTGTGTGTTATGGGTTCAATTCTCTCCCTTTCCATATTCAAACCCCTGGAAAGTTTGCCTATAGCTTGTTGATGAGGTCCATTGGCCTTCCCCTGGTTTAATAAATACTTCACTTATATATTACATTAGCCTCTTTCCTTTTCTAGTTGTCTGAGAGAAATTTACTTCTATACAAACACCAATTTGTGCACTGGAACCTAGAGACAAAGTCCATTTATAGCATTGTCATTCATGAGGATTCAGATGATCCAAAATTTCTGTTTTAGCCCAGGTTAGAAAACAGAGCCTGAAGGAAAAACTCATGTGATAACACTTTTTGGGAGGCTGTAATCTCAGGGAAGGAAGAGAGAGGGAAAAAAGGAATGAGACAGAGATGGAAGGAGAGCAAATATAAGAGAATGTGTAACGCAGAAGTCTACAGCATGTTTTCAGAGGGACCTTTTGAAATGGCTGTGTCTCTTAAAAGTCTATGGGGGAAAGAAGGGAGAATAAATCATTCATGGTTCCTGTCTCCCATTAGTAAAAGTTACTCCCAAAGGGCATTGCTTCCTTCATAGTATAGGCTTGCTTCTGCATGGCCACCTGTACAGCAGTCTCCTGCCTCAGCTGTAAGGGAGAAACCCTGGGATGTATAACCTTTTTACGATGTGCATTTTTACCACAGTTATCATGTAAAAAATATATTTGAAATTTCTAGAAAAGTATCTAAAATTTTAAAATATGGGCCAAAGAAATCATATTTTTAAAATACTTTACATAGTTTAAAAATATTGCATTTTGACACATTAGCTACAGAGAATGTAATTCCTAAAAGATGACATTTGCAATATAAACAAAAATATATGATCCCTAAAAATGACTCTAAACAAAACCCTTATGCATGGCCTTAATTAGGAGAAAATTATAAAACTACTGAAAGTCATTAAAGAAGCACTCCTAAAAAGGAGAGACATACCATAGTGATGGAAATGATAACTCAGTATTAGAGAGATGTTAGTACTTCACAAATTATTTATAAATTCAATGCAATTCCTAACAAAATTCTGACAGGATTTTTCATGGAACATGACAAGTTGATTTTAAAATGTATACGAAAGAGTCAGGGAGGAGAGGATTCTGGGAATATGGCAGAATAGGGAGCATCTGTCTCCCCACCTAAACAACAGCTGCACTGGCAGAACCTGTCTGCTGTTAACTATTTTAGAATGCTGGAGTCTGCTGAACGCTTACAACTTCCAGGGGAAGGCTTAGACAATAGACTGCATAAGCTGTGGTTCATGTTGGTCAGTTTCAGATCTTACCTCTGCAATAGCTGCCCATCCCCCACACCCAACCCTGTGGCAGGAAGCTGTGCAGGGGTTTCTGGAGCATCTTGCACACAGCTTACTGGAGCCAAGTGGGAAAAAGCACTATCCACCAAATATTGAGGCTCTGCCCGCTAATCACTGATTGCTGCTTCTGATCACAGAGATGCAGACAAAGAGGTTGTACCTCTCCCCACTGTTGCAAGCCCCACTCCCTCTGGTTGAAGTGACTTCCAGAAGGATTTAAAGGGCTACTGCCCATTAGGTCCCCCCTCTTCCTTTATTTTTCTCTTTTTCCCCTTTTGGGAACCAGACATTAAACACTAGGGCATTCAAAAGCAGCTCCACATAAAGGGAAAAATAGAAAGTGACCTATACATGCCAAAAGAAAGGTTCAGACTTCGAAAAGACCTGAGAAGACCTTAAGTTTATACCTCAGGCTGATCCCCAGCACAGAGATAGCCTGTAACAATAAAAAACAAAAACAAAAACAAAAACCAAAAACAGCAAACTCTGGGGAAGGAGGAGAATCTGATTTTCAGAGCTACCACATTATTAGATTAAAATGTCCAGTCTTTCACAACAACAACAACAACAAAAACCAAGGCATACAAAGAAATGGGAAAGTATGGTCTACTCAAAAATACATAATCAGGGACTTCCCTGGTGGTCCAGTGGGTAAGACTCCATGTTCCCAACGTGGGGGGCCCAGGTTCAGTCTCTGGTGGGGGAACTAGATCCCGCATGCATGCTGCAACTAAGCATTTGTATGTTGCAACTAAAGGATCCCACATGCCACAACAAAGATTCCGCATGCCACAACTAAGACCCAGCGCAGCCTAAATATTTTTTTTTAAGTTTATTAAAAAAAAAAACTACATAATCATAAATTGTCCCTGAAAAAGACCCAGTGGCAGATATACTAGACAAAGACTTTAAAACAACTGTCTTAAAGATGCTCAAAAATCTAAAGCAGTAGAGAAAGTCAAGAAAATAATGTATGAACAAAATGGAAATATCAATAAACAGATACAAATATTAAAGAGAAATTCTGGAGCTGAAAAGTACTGAAGAAAAATGAACAGAGCCTAAGGAACCTGTGAGACAGCATCAAGCAGACAAACATATGCACTGTGGGAGTTCCAGAAAGGAGGGAGGGGGGAGGGGAGGAGGGAGAGAGAGAGAGAGAGAATAGGGCAGAGAGAATATTTGAAGAAATAATGGCTGAAAACTTCCCTAACTTGATGAAAAACATAACTCTAAACATGCAAGAAGCTCAATGAACTCCAAGTAAAATGTACTCAAAGAGACCCACACTGAGACACATTACAATCAAACTTTCAAAAGACAAAGAATCTTGAAAGCAGCAAGAAATAACTCATCACATACAAGGAATCCTTAATAAGATTATCAGCACATTATTCATCACAAACTTTCAGGTCAGAAGACAGTGAGCCAATATATTCAAAGTGCTAAAGAAAAAAACCTGCCAACAAAGAATCCAATATCGACAAAACTGTCCTCCAAAAGTGAGGCAAAAATAAAGACATTGCCAGAGAAACAAAAGCTGAGGGAGTTCATTACACTAGACCTGCCCTGCAATAATGCTCAAGGGAGTCCAGCAAGGTAAAATGAAAGAACACTAGATAGTAATTTGAAGCCACATGAAAAAATAAAGATCTCAATAAATGTAAAAACAAGGGGAATTACAAAAGCTAGTATTTTTGTAAAAATGGTTGGTAATTCCACTTTTTGTTTTTCTATGTGATTTAAGAGACTAATACATTTAAAAAACAATGAGTCTAAAATCTAGTATTATTGTAACTTTAGTTTGTAACTCCACATTTTATTACATAATTTAAGTGACTAATGCATTTAAAAGAATTGTTAGTTTATGTTTTTGGGTACACAATGTATAAAGATGTAATTTTGTGAGATCAACAACCAAAAAGGTGGGGACAGAGCTATAAAGACACAAAGTTTTATGTATTATTTAGGTTAAACTGGCATAAATCAAATTAGAGTGATATAACTTTAGGATGGTAAAAGTAACCACATGTAAATGTAACCCCATGGTAACCACACAGAAAATAGCTCTGGAATATACAGAAAAGGAAATGAGAAAAGAATTTAGTTCCACTGCAAAAAATCAACTCAACAAAGATAAGACAGGAAGACAGAAAACGAGGAGCAAAAACAGTATAAGGCATATAGAAAATAAGTAACAAGATGAGAGAGAGAAACATTTACGCACCTAATGAAAAACAATCAAAACACAATATATGAAGCAAAAACTGACAACTGAAGAAAGAAATTATTACAGTTCTACAGTAATAATTGTAGACTTCAATATTCTACTCTCAATAATGGATAAAACAACCAAACAAAAGTAAGGAAATAGAGGTCTTAAACAACATAATAAAGAAACTAGGTCTAACAGATATATACAGGACATTCTACCCAACAACAACAGCAAGCATATTCTTCTGAAATGCACATGAGACATTTTCCAGGATAAACCATACCTTAGGCCACAAATTAAATTTCAATAGATTTTAAAAGATAGATATCATACAAAGTATCTTCTCCAACCACAATGGGATAAAGTTAAAGACCAGTAACAAAAAGAAAATTGGAAAATTAACAATAAGCAATGCACTTATGGATCAAAAAAGAAATCACAAGAGAAATTAGAAAATTCTGAGAGATGAATGAAAATGACAACACAACATACCAAAACTTATGGGACACAAGAAAAGCAATGCTAAGAGGGAAATTTATAGCTATAAATGCTGACAGAAAAAACAAGAAAGATCTCAAATCAACAAGCTAACTTTACAACTTAAGGAACTAGAAAAATAACTAAGCCAAGGCTAGCAGAAAGAAGAAAATAATAAAGATTAGAGCATAGATAAATGAAATACAGAATATAATAGAGAGAAAACCAATGAAACCAAAACCTGGTTCTTTGAAAAGATCAACAAAATTGACAAAGTTTTAGCCAGATGGACTAAGAAAAAAAGAAGACGCAAATAACTAAAATGAGAAATGAAAGCGGGGATGTTACTACCAATTCTACAGAAATGAAAAGGATTATGAGAGTACTATGAACAATTGTATGCCAAAAATTGGATAACCTAGATGAAATGGAAAAATTCCTAGAAACACAAAGCCTACAAACACTAAATCATGAAGAAATAAAAAACCTGGGGCTTCCCTGGTGCAGCAGTGGTTGGGAGTCCACCTGCCAGTGCAGGGGACACAGGTTCGAGCCCTGGTCTGGGAAGATCCCACATGCCGCGGAGCAGCTAAGCCCGTGTGCCATGGCTGCTGAGCCTGTGCTCTAGAGCCCGCAAGCCACGACTACTGAGCCCATGTGCCACAACTACTGAGGCCCACGTGCCTGGAGTCCATGTTCCGCAACAAGAGAAGCCACCACAATGAGAGGCTCGTGCACCGCAATGAAGAGTGGCCCCTGCTCTCTGCAACTACAGAAAGCCCACACAGAGCAATGAAAACCCAACGTAGCCAAAAATATAAATAAATAAATAAATTTATTTAAAAAAAGAAATAAAAACTCTGAATAGACTTATAACTAGGAAGGAAATTGAATCAGTAATCAAAAACCTCCCACCAAAGAAAAGCCTTGGCTCTGATGGCTTCACTGGTGAATTCTATGAAACATTTTAAGAAAAACACCAATCCTTCTCCAACTTTTCCAAACTTTGACGAGAAACGAACACATTCATATTCATTCTGTGAGACCAGCATTACTGTGATACCAAAGTCAGACAAAGACACTACAACAAAAGAAAACTACAGACCAATATCCCTTATGAACACTGATGCTAAAATCCTCAACAAAACACTACCAAACCAAATTCAGCAGCATATTAAAAAGATTATAGGGCTTCCCTGGTGGCGCAGTGGTTGAGAATCTGCCTGCTAATGCAGGGGACATGGGTTCGAGCCCTGGTCTGGGAAGATCCCACATGCCGCAGAGCAACTGGGCCCGTGAGCCACAACTACTGAGCCTGCGCGTCTGGAGCCTGTGCCCCGCAACGGGAGGGGCCGCGATAGTGAAAGGCCTGCGCACAGCGATGAAGAGTGGCCCCCACTTGCCGCAACTAGAGAAAGCCCTTGCACGAAACGAAGACCCAACACAGCCATAAATAAATAAATAAAGTAGCTATTAAAAAAAAAAAAAGATTATACACCATGAATAAGTGAGATTTATTCCTAGAATACAAGGATGGTCAACATGTAAAAACTGATGAACATAACATACTACATTAACAGAATGAAAGGAAAAAAACACATAATGCAGAAAAAACATTTAACAAAATTCAACAACCCGGATTTTCACAATAAAAACACTCAACTACCTAGTAATAGAAGGAAACTACCTCAACATAATAAAAGTCATATATGAAAAACCCAAAGTGAACATCAGACTTAATGGTGAAAGACTGAAAGCATTTCCTCTAAGGCAAGAATGCTCACTTTCACCACTTCTATTCAACATCACACTGGAAGTTCTAGCCAGAAATATTTGGCAGGAAAAAGAAATAAAAGGCATCTGAAATGGAAAGGAAGAAGTAAAATTATCTCTGTTTGCAGATGATATGATCTTATATGTAGAAACTCTAAAGATTACATACACACACACAAAAATGTTAGAACCAATAAGTGAATCCAGCAAAGTATCAGGATACAAAGTCAACAAATATCAGTTGCGTGTCTATATACAAACAATGAACAACCTGAAAAGGACATTTTTTAAAAATTCCATTTACAGTAGCACCAAAAAGAATGAAACACCTAGGAACTAACCAAAGAGGTGAAAGATTTATTCACTGAAAACTACAAAACACTGTTGAAAAAATTTAAAGAAGACATAAGTGAAAACATATCCCCTCTTCAGGGACTGGAAGACTTAATATTGTTTAACATGTCAATAATACCCAAAGTGATCTACAGATTCAATGCAAGCCTTATCTAAATCCCAATGATGGGTTTGGTTTTTTTGTTTTGTTTTTTTGCAGAAATAGAAAAATGTATCCTTAAATTCATAAGGAATCTCAAGAGATCCAAATATCCAAAACAATTCTGAAAAAGAAGAACAAAGCTAGACGACTTGTACTTCCTGATTACTACAAAGCTATAGTCATCAAAACAGCACGGTACTGGCATAAAGACAGACATATAAACCAATGGAATAAAACAGAAAGCGTAGAAGTAAACCTCACATATACAGTCAAATGATTTTTGACATGGGTGTCAAGACCATTCAATGGGGAAAGGACAGTCTTTTCAACAAATGAGGCTGGGAAAGCTGGATATCCACAGGCGAAGAATGAACTTGGACCCTTATTTAACACCATATACAAAGATTAACTCAAAATGGATCAAAGGCCCTAATGTAAGGCCTAAAACTGTAAAACTCTTACAAGAAAACACAGAGCAAAAGCTTCACAATACTGGATTTGGCAATGATTTCTTACAAATGACATCACTGACACAGACAGCAAAATTAAAAATAGGCAAATTGGGCTTCCCAGGTGGCGCAGTGGTTGAGAATCTGCCTGCCAATGCAGGGGACGTGGGTTCGAGCCCTGGTCTGGGAGGATCCCACATGCCGCAGAGAGGCTGGGCCCGTGAGCCACAACTGCTGAGCCTGCGCATCTGGAGCCTCTGCTCCGCAGCCAGAGAGGCCGCGATAGTGAGAGGCCCGCGCACCGCGATGAGGAGTGGCCCCCACTTGCCGCAACTGGAGAGGGCCCTTGCACAGCAACGAAGACCCAACACAGCAAAAATAAATAAATAAATAAATAAATAAATAAATAAATAAATAAATAAATAAATAAAATTTTTTAAAAAATAGGCAAATTATAGTTCACGAAAATTTTTAAAATTTGTGCTATCAACAGAGTAAAAAGACAATACAGAGAATGGGAAAAATATTTGCAAGTCATACATCTGATAAGGGATTGATATCTAGAATATATAGAGAACTCTTAAACCTCAAGTGGGCAAAGAACTTGAAAACATTTGCAAATCATACACCTGATAGGGGTCTACAACTCAACAAGAAAACAACCTGATTAAAAAATGGGCAAAGGGCTTGAATACACATTTCTCCAAAGAAGATATACAAATGGCCAATAAGCACATGAAAAGATGCTCAACATCACTAATCATTAGGGAAATGCATATCAAAACCACAATGAGATACCACATCATGCCCATTAGGATGGCTACTATCAAAAATACAGATAATAACAAATGTTAGTGAGGATGTGGAGTTATTGGAACTCTTGTGCACTGTTGGTTGGAATGTAAAATGGTAAAGCCGCTGTGGAAAACAATATAGCAGTTACTCAGAAAATGAGCAGTAGAATTACCATAAGATCCAGCAATTCTGCTTCTTTATATATACCAAAAAGAATTGAAAACACAGTCTCGAAGAGATATTTGTACACCATGTTCACAGCAGCATTATTCACAATAGCTAAAACATGGAAGCAACCCAAATGTCCATAGATGGGTGAATGGTAAGCAAAATCTAGTAAATACATACAATGGAATATTATTCAATCATAAAAAGGAAGGAAATTCTGACTTATACTACAATAAGGATGAACCTTGAGCACATTATGCTAAGTGAAATAAACTTAGTCACAAAAATAAAATATTATTCTACTTATATGAGGTTCTTAGAGTCATCAAAATCATAGAGACAAAATAGAATGGTGGTTACCTGGGCCAGGGGGGAGGGGGGAGAATGGAGAATTATTATTTAACAGGGATAGAATTTCAGTTTTGCAAGGTGAAAAGAGTACTGGAGATAGATTGTGGCAATGGTTGTATAATATTATAAATGTATTTAGTAAAACTGAACTGTACACTTATAAAATGGTTAAGATGGTGAATTTTATATTTTACCACAATAAAAAAATTGGAAAATAAAAAAGAGTTAAGAACCAAGACTAACCAAGGTGGAGCGATATTATTAAGCTGTACTAATTTAGACAGGGTTGACCTGGGGATAGATACATAAATGAATAGACGAGAAATGAACCATGTATATATGCTGGGATAATTGGTTCTCCATAAGAAAAAAATAAAATTAAGTCTCTATCTCACTTCTTATACATTAATCAATTCTAGATTAAGACCAAAATGTGCAAAGCAAAACTTTAATATATTTAGAAGAAAATATAGGTCTTTCTCCTAAAATTAGGATAGGGAAGGAGTTACTTAATAAGCTACAAAAAGCATAAAACATGAGCAAAAAATTTCTTGATACATTTTACTACATTAAAAAAATACAGCTTCCATTTTTTATAAGATGCCATTAAAAACAAACTGAAAAATCAAGGAGAAAAGACAAGCTACAGCCTGGAAATAGATATTTGCTACTATATAATCAATAAAATATTAGTATCTGATAGAAATACACATGTATCTAAAAATTATTTATAGAAACAGAACCCAAAAGGAAAAATAGGCAAAATATAAGAAACTACAATTAACAGAAAAGGAATTCCACATGGTCAATAACAGGAAAAGACTCTCATCTAATGGCAAATCCAAATCCATTTTTGTTTCATTTTTATAAATAAAAATCTCTAAGAAAAGAAAAACAATGAGATATATCACACCCATCAGATTGGCAAAAAGTTAAAAACTGCAAATATCAAGGTTGACAGTGGTGTAAACCACATTGTAGAGCAATAGAAACTCTCTTAACTGCCAGTAGTAAAATTCTTTGGAGAACAATTTGGCAATATACAGTAAGGTTGAAAATGTCAGGAACAGCCATCCTTAGTTTTAAACCTTAAAGAAGGTCTTGCACATGTGCTAAAGATGTTGTATATACAAGAGCCATAAAAGCAACACTGCAAAAGCAAAAAATTAAAACACCAAAAAATCTATCATCAGAAGAAATACATTTCCTACAATAGGATTTTATACAACAGTGCATATTTCCTAGAGCTAATACACATCAACTCCGATGATTCTCACAACCAAAATATTTTTAAAAAATAAGGTTGGAATCAAAATAATACCATTTATGACTGTAAAAATGTAAAAAACAGTACCATATATTGTTTAGATACACACATAGCTGTAGCAAAAGTATAAAGACATGAATAGGGAGGTCTAAATTTAGAATAAACCCTAAATTTGAGAATGGAGCGAGAGAAAGATATAGAGGGGTTCAAACGTATTTGTAATGTTTTATATTTTCAGCTGACCTATGGATTCATGGGTGTGGTGTTATTCTTTATCATGAAATATTTTTAAGGTAAGATTAAGAAAAGTTACTTATACTTAACTAGAAACTTTGTTCAGAATATTATTTTGTCATGTTTGAAATTTCATCTGTAAACAATAAGCTTACATTTTTGTTATAAAAATAATGAATTTATGGAAATTTCAAAAATCTATGAAGATTTCATAATTTTATTCTGTAGATTATATCTTGCATTCTGAAGAGCCTAAGGATACATTCTATATCTTCAAATACTTTATTGTGGGCATTTTATATAATATAGCCTGGGTAATTATATGCCAATGTGTGAGAACACAAATTTATCTTTCACTGAATTCATTTTTTCCTCCTAAGCATTTATTTCACGTCCAGAATACCACACAAATTGAGGTGTTTGGTTGGTGAAATTCCAGATACATTGGAGTAAAAATGCTTAATTTTAAACCGTATTTTTGGTTACATATTGAATAAGAGAATATAAAACACAATTGGGGAAACTGGGATATTTATCACTTAAATAGCTATACTTTCTGGATGATTGAAAACAATAGGTTATCTCAAACTTATGGACCACATATGGATATCTTACATAAAGCAATATTTTATTAATAGCATGTTTTCCTTATTCAACAGCCTTAATATATTCCAGGTGAAACAATGAACAGTTATCTGTGAACAAAACAATTGTAGCATAATGACAGCAAACATTTATTGACCTATGTACCAGGTACTCTGTACATGATTATCTCATGTAATCCTCACAATATCCCTTGCAAGTAGGTACCATTATCCTACTTTTATAAGAACCTGAGGTAACATGCCCAAGATTGCCTAACCAGTGAGCAGTGGAGCCAAAGTTTGATCCCAGGCAGTCTGGGTTGAGAAACACTGCATTATGTTGCCTCTTTCTGGATTACAGTTGTAGTAACATAAAATGTCAAGGCCAGCTCCATTTTTAAGTATTTTCACCACTGTCCTGTGAATATGCACAAGTTTTTCATACCATGTGTTCTGACTTGGGAGACTAATAAGTATGATCACTTGGTCTCATTTTCAACTGTCACTAACTTGAGTGGTTTGAGACAGATCTCTCTCTGGGCCTTAGTTTCTTCATATGAGAACACTAAATGATACTGAGGTCATTTTCAACTCCAAGAGAGAAAAATAATCCTTTAAAAGATGCCCACAATAACAAGTCAACACTAGGGAGAGGAAAAGATTTAAAAGTAAAAGTGAATGTGTATGGTGATTTAATCAATTTTGGTGTTTCAAATCTTTTTATGAAAAAAATTGAGGCTATAAACTTAGAAAAAACCTGAATATCCCTAAAAATGTCTATGAACTAGTTTATCAAATAGTTTTATGTGAGAAAATTACAGAGTGAGTCAAAATAATTTTTCCTAAATTGCTATGTACATAATACTCCTTTTTTTCTTTAATTTTTAGAAAGTTGGGCATAAAACAATACCTAAACCTGATTCTTAACATGGTACCAGAAGAGAGCTATTGCCAAGAATTTGATTTATAGAGAAATCATGGTTCGACTGACCTTGGATCTAATTGCCAAAAAGAGCAATCTTAAACCCCGAAAAGAAGAAACCACTTTACAATACCTGAAGAAAATAACTCATATAAATTTTTCAGCCAAAAATATAGATGCAATTGTAAGAACTGTGAAATTATTTCCTATTTTTATATAATTAACAATGTAAAGTTTAGAAACTGGTATCAGGGCATACCTTCTTTTTAATTATATTTTGATTAGTCAGCTTTATATTATGTTTTTATTTTAGTTTCCTGCTTGTGATGTTAAACTTTAAAAATTAAGCCTCTATAAAATACACCATTGTAATTGTTAAATATATGTGTTAAATATATATGTTCCCCTAAAATTCTTTACAGTATAGCAAACTAGATTTGGAAGTATATGTTGGAAAATAATTTCAAAGATAATTAGTTTTGGATAATTCCAAAGTCTTGGAATATGAATTTTTAACATATCAAAATATTAAGAATTATATGTAAGTACCATATTTCAAAACATGAACAGTGACATCTTTTTGCACATAATTTGACTGGTTATATAAATGTAGGTTATACCATGTCAGTTATATCAGACAAGATTATGTTAACTTGGATATATACTCCGTGCTAAGCTAATTTTCTCTGTGCTAAGCTAGTTTTTGGCTTTAATTTGGGAAATTTTAAAGGCAGCAATAACCCTTTTAGGCCATTTGTATTGGTATCCGTTGTCTACAATAAAATGCTAAAGACTACAGATAAGCAAAATTTTCTTGGAAGCATAAGCTACATGAGGGCAGGGATCATGTCTTTTTTTTTCACATCACTCTAAATCCCCTATCCAGTACGGTGCCCGACTCATATTAAGTGCTTTAATAAATATTTACTGAATGAATGAATGAATGAAAAAAACACAAAAGCTCCAGGCAAAATTGTCAATTAAGACAGTCAGGGGTTTTTTTTTGCAGAGACCTTCTTCAGCTCCCATTCTATATTCCTTTCCAGTTTCCAGGTGAGCCTTCTCCCTAACTGCCCAAACCTCATGTTTCCTCTTTATTGCCCAGAGAACTCTGCCTCATCATACCATCACAGACAGCTTTCTCCGGAGAGCTTCCATTTAATGTACTTTTGGCCCCTCACAATCAGTGCTCCTTCAGTGTGGAGGACCTCTGTTAGGACGAAAGCAAACTGGTTTAAATAATTCAACCGGTTCCTAAGATGTGGCTGTATTTTAAAAGATCTTGTTGACTTAATGAAAGCTGAGATATTTTTGAGCAGAATTTCACTTTACCTCTTGCCTACTTACTCTAGACTAACTCTACCACCACACAAGAAATGACAGACTTTTTAAAATACCTTTATTTTCTTACCTCAAAAGTAAGTGGTGTTCATTTATAAAACACATATAAATACATATAAAATAAATATAAAAAGAAAGAAATTGACTTGAAATCCTTCCATGCATAGAAAACCAATGTTAACATTTAGGTGATGTCCTTTCAGTCTTTTTTCTAGGCATGTATTCATATAATTTTACAATAATGGGTCATGTTGAATATACTGTTTTCATTTTGTTATGAGATCTACAAGATATTACTAAAGAAATTAAAGGATAATTAATGGTTATACAGTATTCCCTTCAATAGCATTATCATAGTTTCTTTATTAATCCATTGTTCTTGAATATCTAGGTGACTTCCAGTGGTTTTTCAGTATTATAAACCACAACAGTTTATTTCCAATCCTACAGAAAGATTAAGCCCTGATTCATAATGTTGAAGCAATAATTTGTTAGATGCTTCAACTTCCAGAGGAGCCTAATTGCTTCCAAGGAAAACTGCTTGCCCTAGGAAAATCTTTCTTAACAAACACAATTTTATTGATAAGGTTACAGAATACTAAAACCTAGAACTAATTTTATAATCATTCTAATCTCGTTTTGACTGTGTTAAGAACAGAGGAATTCTGTTCTTTTATATTAACCTTAATGAAATGTGTAGAATGATTAAGTGAAAAACTTTCTTAAAAACACAAGTTTTCAGGAGAAATTAAGTATCACCTGTTTTTATTTTTCTTTTAGGAAGACCTCTCTCTTTGCAAAAATCTTAGTGTTTTATATTTGTATGATAACTGTATTAGTCAAATCACTAACCTGAATTATGCCACAAATCTGACCCACTTATACCTACAAAACAATTGTATTTCATGTATAGAGAACCTCGGGTCATTAAAGAAACTGGAAAAACTGTAAGTGCTTTTATTTCTAAGTAATGTAATTGTCATCATTACAGTAATATTTTTGCATGCAGGCATTTCCTTTATCTGCCTCATTTTTATTCTTTTGCAGTATTATTAGTATTAAATAAATAGTTATACATGTAATACTTGACAATTTGTGTTTTATTAACCCTGATAACTTCTTTTGAAAGAGGGTGAATTGTCTTAAGGGCTTATAGGGATACCTGAAACCTGCTTATTTAGGCTCAACTGGTGAAAAAAGTTTCCATGAAACCCAAATGAGTTCTGTGCCTTTTAGAATCACACATCTCAAAAGGGCAGGGTCATAGAGCTGGTAACGTTGATATAGATGTGATTGTAAAAGGCATTTACTGCCTATGATGATTTTAAACAATGAGGTCCAGTGGATCCAATTTCCCCAGATTGGAGGAACGATCAGTACTTCTCAAAAAGCAGGCCAAGTGCCTCAGAATGGGGAAAATAAGTGGGGTGGAAGATGCTTATTAAAACTTCAGATTGCTATACAAAACAGATCAGCAACAAGGCTTTACTATATAACACAGGGAATTATATTCAATATCTTATAATAACCCATAATGGAAAAATAATCTGAAAAATATATATATAACTGAATCACTTTGCTGTACACCTGAAACTAACACAATGTTGTAAATCAACTATATGTCAATTAAAAAATGCAGATTGCTGGGTTCCAACCTAGGTAACCAAATCAGAATCTCTGGAGGTTAAGCTCAGAAATCTTCATTTTTAAACCTATGACCCAGGTGATTCTTATGCACTTCAACACAACAGGAGCACTGGTAGACAGGACTATTTCTCTCACTTTAAAAAAATAAACATTTCTCAGACTTAATTAAGTGTAAGAATCAAATAAATAAACTTTTCATTGATTCAATATAAAGAGAACACTCTGCACGTACAGTTGACCCTTGATCAACATAGGTTTGAACTGTGCAGATCCACTTACACATGGATTTTTTTCAATAGTAAATAATACAGGACTACACGAGCCATGATCCATGGTTGGTGGAATCTGCAAATGCAAAGTAACCAGAGATACAGAGTGCCCACTATAAGTTATATGCAGATTTTCCACTGCAGGGAGGTCAGCGCCCCTAACCACACACCCCCAACAATGTTCAATGGTCAACCGTATAATTTTCACATAGCTCCATGATTTTGTTATTATGTTTTTATCACTTCTAGACCATGATGCTCTCAGAATGTCTATTTTAAAATGGTTTACGGGGGTTGGTGGTGGTGGTGTGATGAACTGGGAGATTGGGATTGACATGTATACACTGATGTGTATAAAATGGATGACTAATAAGAACCTGCTGTATAAAAAAATAAATTTTAAAAAATGGTTTATATTTTGCAGATATCTGGGAGGCAACTACATTGCTGTCATAGAAGGCTTGGAAGGCTTAGAAGGACTAAGAGAGCTTCATGTTGAGAGTCAGAGGCTTCCCCTTGGAGAAAAGCTCCTGTTTGATCCAAGAACTCTTCATTCTCTGGCAGTAAGGCCACATTTGAGTATTCTTTTTTTTTTTTTTTCCTACCCCAGTGATCTGATTTCAACTGGTCTGCAGTGGGGGAGCAGGATTTTTTTTTTTTTAAGAAATTCACGTTCTTTTATTTATTTATTTATGACTGTGTTGAGTCTTCGTTTCTGTGCGAGGGCTTTCTCCAGTTGCGGCAAGTGGGGACCACTCTTCATCGCGGTGCGCAGGCCTCTCACCATCGCGGCCTCTCTTGTTGCGGAGCACAGGCTCCAGACGCGCAGGCTCAGCAATTGTGGCTCACGGGCCCAGTTGCTCCGTGGCATGTGGGATCTTCCCAGACCAGGGCTCGAACCCGCGTCCCCTGCATTGGCAGGCAGATTGTCAACCACTGCACCACCAGGGAAGCCCCACATTTGAGTATTCTGACAAAGAATATAGTGATCAATACTTATAATGAAAAAAGGAAGGTATATCTGGACATTGTAATACTCTGCATGTTTATATGGCCAGTTGAGAATTTGAGAACTAAAACTAATTTTTCCTACATAATTTCTCAGAGACTCAGCAGCTATAAAATGGGAATAATAATTCCTGCCCCTAGGGTAACTGGAAGGATCAAAAGAAGGATGAGAAAAGGTTATATAAAGTATGAAGTTCTAATACAGATGTTAACTCATTCCTATTTTGACCTTGGTGTGAGCATGATGACTCAAAACTTAAAATTTTAGGAAAAAAGCCTAAGGAAAGAGGAAAGCACAGTTATTTGGAAAAATTTAAACAACCTAGAGAATCATTATAATGATAAGTCATTTTTTCCCTGGATCCTGATTTGATTGTAGGTTGCATTACGTACAGCTCTGCCTCATCCAAAGCAGGTAGAACTGAGAGCACAGATATGAGGTTCCAGCTGTCACCTGACAACCGGTCAAATCACATAGATGTTTCACAATGAGTTGAGAAGCAGGGAGCCAGAGGGTGCCGTGGAGGCTTTTACTGATCCTCAAAATGAGATTTGATAGGATATGCTACTTTCAATTCTGGGGCAAGGAATGTAAATGGAACAGATTTCGTTGGTTTTACTTTAGAGGGCCCAAAAACAGAGGGCAACAGAAGGTTTTTTTAACGAAATTTATAACAATTGAGGGGTAGTGCTATAAATTGAAAAAGAAAGGAGTGATCTGATTTCTGTCCTACCCTCCCTACTATCCCATAGAAACAACTGTGTCTCAGCTCAACCTCAGCTGAACCAAGCAGACTCACGCCACTGTGGAGATGGATAGTTTTATTACAGATTATTACCGAAAATGTTTTTTTGCTTGCTCATTTTTGCAGATGCAAGCAGATTCTGAAATTCTAAATATAAGGTATACTTTTTAAGCTGTACATCAGGTCTTAAAAAGTATCAGGAAGTATCTTCTCTAAAGGTTAGCTATGTGTGGACACCTGGGTGGGTAGTCTCCATATTGGTAGAGAATCCCGGGCCTTAGATTTTAAGATGGCTCTGATTTAGTGTTGCTCTATTGTATATTTATGTCCTCATTAACGGCTGATGTTGAACTTCTTGTTAATTAGATAATTATTATTTTAACTGGTTTCTGAACATATGGATTACCAAGAGAAAACTATATGGAGAGATAGAGATAAAAATAAAAATCAGATATTCTTTCAATTCTTGGTCATGTTTCCTATTTAGAAAAATAAAGATAAAAACTATTTCTCCCAGGGACTTCCCTGGCGGTCCAGTGGTTAGACTCCACGCTTCCAATGCATGGCGCGCAGGTTCGAGCCCTGGTTGGGAACTAAGATCCCACAAGCCACACAATGTGGCCAAAAAAAACCCAAAACAAACAAACAAAAAATTATTTCTCCCTAATCTTAGTGATATTTAACACAAAATGATAATTTGCTTGAACTGAAATAACCATTTTTTCTATATTGTGTTATCATTTGCTTATTGGGACATCTTTTTTCTCTCTTTGCTTCTTTCTTGGCTTCTTTCTATAAATTTCTCTTATATCTTGGAAGAGAAAAATTGGACTTACAAAGGAACTTTAGACAAAAATAGTAAGTTACATTACAATTACTATAGTTCTAAAAATTCCATCTGAAAAAAGATATGACATAATCTCCAAGGATTTTTATTTTCTTGCCTAAAGAGCAAAACAGCCTGAACTGATAAATTTTTAATTTTTCACAGATTAGGATTTCTTGTTTCTATATATAGTATTTAATTAGACTATTTATTAACCCTAATTTAGTTACCTTTCTTACAGAAATCCCTCTCTATATTGAATATCAGCAATAATAATATTGATGACATAAGAGACTTAGAAATACTGGAGAATCTTAATCAGCTCATAGCAGTTGACAACCAACTTCTGCATGTGAAGGTAAGGTAAAGGAAAAATGTTTTAATATTTACATGAAATTGTGATTGAAAAATACTTATTTTGCTAAATAACTATAAAATGTATTACTTTTTAAACTATTCTGAATTTGTCCTAAAACTAGTTTATGAATCTTTACTTCTTAATGCATTTATTTGCATAATTCTGCTGTCTTACCTGGTTTTCTCTTCCATACCCCAATGCCTCCATCCCTCACCAACAGAAAAATGTTTCTCTGAGAAGGAAGTATATACTTTTTCCACTCTATATTATTTTTCTATCAAATGTTTCCCTCTGGAGACTAGATTTCTTGCCCCTTAACTCTGATCTCCCAACGAATGAGTTTCTAGTAACTGTGATTAGACCTGAACTCTCTCCCGGCTGCTCCTCTTTGGGGAACACCTGGATCTTTAATTTATTCTAATTTGCACTAGCTATATTCATGTCATGTTATGCCATATCATGCCATATTCATTCAATTACTCATTCATTCAAACATGTATTGGGCACCTACACATTTGCCGGGTACTATACTACTCCATGTATTGAAAGAACAGAGGAAGAAAGAGTAGAGTCCCAGGGATTAAAAAAAAAACCCATAGTCAACAAGTGATAAGACTACAATGTGATTCTGTTTTCATAAGTATTGTGGTATCACTAACTTAGCCTGGGGCTAGGGAAGGCTTCCTGGAAACAGTCATCTGTGAGCTTAACCATTGCCAAAACCTCACAGTTTCTGGTTTGACAATGGGGTGGGCTATGATATAATTTCTTTTTTTTTTTTTTTTAATAAATTTATTTATTTATTTATTATTGGCTGTGTTGGGTCTTCGTTGCTGCGTATGGGCTCTTCTCTAGTTGCAGCGAGCGGGGGCTACTCTTCATTGCGGTGTGCAGGCTTCTCATTGTGGTGGCTTCTCTTGTTGCAGAGCATGGGCTCTAGGTGCACAGGCTTCAGTAATTGTGGCATGCGGGCTCAGTAGTTGCGGCGCACAGGCTTAGTTGCTCCGTGGCACGTGGGATCTTCCTGGACCAGGGCTCGAACCTGTGTCCCCTGCTTTGGCAGGCAGATTCTTAACCACTGCGCCATCAGGGAAGCCCTGTGATATAATTTCTTTACATAGGACCATAGAAGGAAGAATAGGCTTCTTTCTCCCATAAACAGAGCTCTTATTTCAAAACCACTTTCAGACAGCTATCCTCTGACCCTAAAAAAGTTACCCCTGGTCTTGTTTCCAAATTCAGGACTATTACCTGGCTCATCTCGTAACTACTGTAAGCAGTAGATAATTATGAAAAGAAATATTATTCTACTACAAATGAATTCCCCAAAATATTCAAAATGCCATTGAACAATCATGGTAGATATTTCAAATAAAAAGAAATAAGGAAGCATGACTCAATTAGTCATTTCAACTTACAACATGAAGGAATTAAGAAGTTCATGGGATCAATTCTGCATTCAAAATATTTAAAATTTTAGACTGCTCTTCTACGCTTTTTCATTGGGCATTTTGTATTCATCAGAATTATTTAATTTTCCTATGATTTCACAGTATTTGTATCCATACTGTGATAGATGGGTAGTCTTATATAAGATACTGTATACTATATATGTGGTCCTATTCAAAGTGACAGAGCCTGGAGTTTAGGTATTTGATTAAGTAGAGAGGACCTGGGATGTGCACAGTGTTCAACATTCACCCCATGGGAAATGGAAACAGAGTGGCTAAAGACAGCAGCTCACCTTTCCTGGGGAGAGAATAGTGGAGAAATCCAGCCTCCCAAATCTGCAAGATAAGTATTTTCCCTAAATGTTTTTGAAGGCCAGGTTCTAAGCACAATGCTTGGCAAATGTTCAGTAATGAGTGGTGAATATATGAATATATCTTGAAAGATCTGGTTAGTTGTTAATTATCATAATTACCAAGATTCAATGCAGTTATTGTCATTACTTTTAAAGTCTTATTCTATTATGCTTTAAACTCTGAATAGAAAAGGAGAGTTTAACAGGACAAAAATGCTAGCCTATAAATACTCCCAAAGGAAGTTTTTCTGAATGACATTAAAACCAAGCTATTTTGCCTACAATGATTGTCTCAGGCCAAGTTAACGTGAGATTAGAAAGGAAGGTATAGGGGCCATGGTCATGAAGTTGACTATATTCTAAGTGCAACAGAAAGTCACTGCACTTAGAATAAAGGTCCTTTTAGGCCATGGTCATGAAGTAGACTATATTCTAAGTGCAATAGAAAGTCACCGAAAAGATTATATTTTTTAAAGATTTCCCTATCAGCTATGTGAAGAATGGGTTACAAGAATGACAGCAAAAAGGTCAGTTGGGAGACTACTGCAAAGATTAAGTAAGAGAAGATGGCTGCTTGGAGATAAAAAGGAGTGGATGGATTGAAGGTATATTTAGGTTGAACTCATGGAATCTGCTGATTAGTAAGATGTGTAGGAATAAAGAAAAGAAGAATCAAGGTTTTTGTGTGAGGAACTAAGGAGACAGTGGTATGGTAGCCTTTACAAGTTGGGGGATACAAGGGAAGGAATAAAAGAATTCCTTCTATAGAGATGCCGATTCGATATTGAAATGCACGTGTAAAGTAGGCATCTGGAGTTCAAAGGAAAAGCAAGATTGGAAAGTTTGGGAGTCAACAGCATTTAAATGATACTTAAGAGTCATAGGACTGGGTGACAGACAAAGATAAAGAATAAATGAGGCTTCTGCAGAGCACCAACCGCCTGAGAGGAGAAACCCTGATGAATGAGGAACCAGGTGCCCTTCAGAGTAGGCAGGTAGGGAAGTGAGTGGGCAGGTAGGGAACGGAGCAGCACTCCTGAAGGTCCCCCCCTTGGATGAAAAGAACAGGTGCTTCCCAGGAATCAGGGCCATAGGGGTTGAGACTGGAGATGTGAGACCAATAGGCTGCAAGGAGTTGGCAAGATGAGTAAGTTTGACCACCCAACACATGGGGGCAGTCAGTGGGAAAACCCCTCAACTCCCCACAGCTTGGTCTGAGGTCTGCAAACACAGGGAAGAGTTTGGGACCTAAAAAATTAGAAGGGCAACTTAGGAGAAGGGGGCTTGGTGGTCAATCCCAGATCCTTTTCTGAGATCTGAGTTGGCATGAAAGAGAACAGAACCTATAGGAAACGGGAGCTGAAATGAAGGGCTGAGGGACAAAGGAAAACCTGGCCAAGCCCACGGTGAGGCCATTGCTGCTGAAAAGCTGGTGTTAGAGCTTGGGCTGGTTCCCAGGGGCGTGGGGCAGAGGTCCCGCTGCAGATATGGTGATGCCTGGGCAGGATCCGATCATTCTGGATGGTCTGCAAGGCCTCCTATCAGAGGCCCTAGGGCTCACAATATGGGAGACAGGCAGAGAGCTGGCACCTGGGTACTTAGGATAAATGCATTAAAATAATTGCAAGATAATAGATATCTTCCGATGATGACACTAAACAAAGGATAACTGGTATCCCTGAAGTAGAGATATAACAAGTGGTATAAAAAAAATGAAAGATAAAATAGGAAAAAAAACTTTCCTTTAAATGAAGGAAGAACTAAATCTCCATAATTAAAAGCACATTCCAAGTAGACCATGTTGTAGGAAATTTGAGACAGAATGAACACTACCAAGATCAACCCTGGTAAATTACTGAATATTAAAAAAAAAAAAAAATTGAGAGAATCCTTAGGCATCTGAAAAGAGGAAACAAAAAATATTTACTTAAAAGGCTGATAAATAAGGCCAGCCTCATGTTTCTTTATAGCAACATTAAAATACAGGGAAAGAAGGGAAAGCATATGTGAGTTTCTGAAGGAAAAAAGTGTGATCCAAAAATTGCAGGCCCAACAAAATGTTGTTCAGGTGTAAAGGTGTCAGGAATGGAGATGCAGACATGGGGAGTGGACTTGAGGACATGGGGAGGGGGCGGGGTGGGCTGGGACGACGTTGGGGGGTGGCATGGACATGTATACACTGCCAAGTGTAGAATGGATGGCTGGTGGGAGGCAGCCACATGGCACAGGGAGATCAGCTCGGTGCTCTGTGCCCACCTAGAAGGGTGGGGTGGGGAGGGTGGGGGGAAGGCGTGGGAGGGAGGAGATATGGGGATGTGTGTGTATGTGTGGCTGATTCACTTTGTTGTATAGCAGGGGCTGACACGCCGTTGTAGAGCAATTGTGCTCCAATAAAGATGTTAAAAAAAAAAAGCGTAAAGGTGTCAGACAGGCATTCACGGATTCACAAGAACTCAGGAAATACAGCACCCAGTAATCCCCTAGAAGAAAAAATTTGATGACAAAATCTAGCCATACAAGAATGAATGAGAAGTTGTGGTAAAAAAAAAAAAGAAAAAAAGACCTATAATGAGCACTGAACCCACACATTTAAATGGAAGCTAAACAATTTTATATATACATATACTTATACATACACATGCATACATATGTAACAAATTGGAGAAGTGCTATAACAGAACTAAATAATATGATGTATGTGGTTAATGGTGGTTATCTCTGAAAGTAAAGGCAGTCAGAGGAGACAGGGAGAAGCAATTTTATTTAATTTTTTCTCCCATACTCTGTTTTTAATTGAGGTATAATTTACATGTAATAAAATGCATAAATTTTAAGTATACAGTTTGACAAATTTTGACAAATGTGTAAACCTACATAGTCACTACTCAAATCAAAAAAGTATTTAACATCTCCTCCACCCCCAGAAAGTTCCCTCATGCCTCTTTCAGTCAACTCTCCAGACCCCAGAGGCAACCATCGTTCTGATTTCCATTGTCTGTTCTAGAACATTATGTAAATGGAGTCATATGTGTTAGGTTTCTTTCACTCACATGTTTTTAAGATTCATCCATGGTGTTGCATATATGAGTAGTTTATGTTTTATTGTTGAGTATTATTCCATGGCTATACCATGGTGTGCTTATACATTCTCCTGTTGATGGATATTTGAGTTGTCTCCAGTTTTTGCCTATCACAAACAAAGCCACCATACACATTCTTGTACAGTATATTGTCATTCCTCTTGGGTAAAAACCTAGTAATGGATTAGCTGGGATATAACGTAGTTGAATATATAACCCTATAATAAATTGCCTAATAGCTTTCAAAGTGATATATCATTTTACCACCAAGTGCCAGATGTTCTACATCCTCTCCAATATTGTTAGACTTCTAATTTTAACCATCTAAGTGTGTGTAAGGTGGTGTCTCTTTGTGGTTTTAATGTATGCTTATCCAATTACTGATGATGTAAGCTTTTTTTTTAATGTGTTATTAGCGTTTCATATATGTTTCTTTGGGAGGGTCTGTTTTTTTTTTTTTTCACACACACACACTGTATTTTATTTTTACAAGAGATAAATAGACTGACACCAAGCATTGTACATGGATGACCACAACAAAAGCAACAATGATTGCAATTACCAAACATGAAACACACTCATACTATGTCATAATATTGGCATTCAGTCCAGTAATCCTCCACTGTAACAGCTCCTTTACTTTGCAGTGAAAATTGATTTGTATATTCTTTGCCTCTGAGTCCTTGTTGGATTTTTTTTTTCTTAATTCAGACAGAAAGTCACAAAAATTATACTCATCCTCATCAGTTCACTCAGTCCCATGTAATTAAATTTTTTTTTCATCTTGATCTTTTGTTAGCACTTTTATGAGTTCATCAGTTTTTCATTAGAGTTCTGAAAATGTTTAAAAGTGTTTTTGCAGATATTTTCACCAAGCTTGCAGTTTGCCTTTGAACTTTCTGAAGAGTGTCTTCTGAAGAGCAAATGTTTTTCACTTTCATAAAGTCCAATTTATCAATTTTTTCTCTCTTAGGGGTAGTGCTTTTTAATGTCCTTTAAACGAATTTTGCTTACTGGTCAAGAAGATATTCTCCAATGTTTTCTTCTAGAAACCCTATCATTTAACCTTGTATGTTCAAATGTGTACACATCCTGAATAATTTTTTGTGCGTAGTATAAATTAGGGTTTAAAGTTTACAGAGTTTTTTTTAATATATAGATATCTAATTGTCCCAACATTGTTTATTAACAATATTTCCCCTCCCCATTAAATCACACTGTCATTATTGTTGAAAATAAATAGACTGTATTTGTGTGGATTTAAAAAAAAAAAAAAAAGAATAAATGAGCCCATTCCAATATTTAGAGACCATTTAGATGAGAAGGCACTAGTAGGAGTCAATGATGTAGGAGAAGACAAGAGAAAACGGAGGTTTAAGGAAGAGGGAATGGCCACTTGACTTGAATGCTGTTGAGTGGCTGACATGAGGGCAGATAAGAGGTTAACAGAAATGCACTGAATTTGGCAATAGCGAGATTAGGTCTGGTCAACTGTGTTTTTTGCATATTTCAGAATAGAGTATTTAACAGGTATTTGCATTGTTTTTTCTTGCAACCAAAGCCCCACATACCTGTTAGAAACTTATTTCCATGTTATGGATTGAGAAATTTCAGGCTTTTCATGAAATACTTTCCCATACCTGAAATTTCAGTATATAAACTAAAGGACAAGAGAAGGGAAAATTAAAAGGCTAAAACACCTTAAAAACAAAGTTAGAGGGGACAGGTTTAATTTGTGAAGAAGTTGAACCAGAGAGGCTGTGGTTCAAAAATCACAGCTCTGTGTCTATTAAGTAAATCTATTAAATAAATCATATTTATAAATAAAAACATTGCCACAAAGAAAACTCCAAGCCCAGATGGCTCCATTGATGTATTCTATCATACACTTAAAAAAGAAACTATATCAAAACTACGAAAACTACTTCAGAAAAATAGATAAGCAGGGAATACTTCTCAACTCCTGTTATCAGGCTAGCATCATCCTATCCCCAACACTATTACAAGAAAACTACAATGAGTAAAATAAATAAAAACAATATCCCTCATGAACATAGATTCACAAGTCCCTACCAAAATATTATCAAATAAAATCCAGCAATATAGGACTTCCCTGGTGGCGCAGTGGTTAAGAATCCACCTGCCAATGCAGGGGACACAGTTTCGAGCCCTGGTCTGGGAAGATCCCACATGCCACGGAGCAACTAAGCCCGTGCGCCACAACTACTGAGCCTGAGCTCTAGAGCCCACGAGCCACAACCACTGAGCCCACGAGCCATGACTACTGAGCCTGCGTGCCACAACTACTGAAGCCCGCACACCGGGAGCCCGTGCTCTGCAACAAGAGAAGCCACAGCAATGAGAAGCCCACACACTACAGTGAAGAGTAGCCCCCACTGGCCGCAACTAGAGAAAGCCCGTGCGCAGCAACAAAGACCCAACACAGCCAAAAATAAATTAAGTTTTTAAAAAAGTCCAGCAATATATAAAAAGATTATCCATGATGACCAAGTGAGATTTATCCCAGAAATCAAAGATTGGTTTGACATTCAAAAACTCAACGTGATGGGGGCTTCCCTGGTGGCACAGTGGATAAGACTTTGCGCTCCCAATGCAGTGAGCCTGGGTTCGATCCCTGGTCAGGGAACTAGATCCACATGCATGCCGCAACTAAGAGTTTGCATGCCACAACTAAGGAGCCCACCTGCCATAACTAAGGAGTCCACATGCTGCAACTAAGGAGCCCACCTGCCTCAACTAAGACCTGGTGCAACCAAATAAATAAATAAATATTTTAAAAAATCAATGTGATGCACCAAAAAAATTAAAGGAGAAATATTCTATGATCATCTCAATAGATGCACAAAATGCATTTTTAAAAGTTCAACAGGGGCTTCCCTGGTGGCGCAGTGGTTGAGAGTCTGCCTGCCAATGCAGGGGACACGGGTTCGAGCCCTGGTCTGGGAGGATCCCACATGCCGCGGAGCAACTGGGCCCGTGAGCCACAATTGCTGAGCCTGCGCGTCTGGAGCCTGTGCTCCGCAACAAGAGAGGCCACGATAGTGAGAGGCCCGCGCACCGCGATGAAGAGTGGCCCCCACTTGCCACAACTGGAGAAAGCCCTCGCACAGAAACGAAGACCCAACACAGCCATAAATAAATAAATAAATAAAATTTTAAAAAAAATAAAAGTTCAACAAATTATAAATAGAAGGGAACGTAACCTGATAATTGGCATTCATGTAAAATCAACAAAAATATCATACTTGATGATTAAAGACTGGATTCTTTCCCCCTCAAGACAGGGAGTAAAGCAAGGATGTTTACTCTGCTTTATAGAAGGCTTAGCCAGTGCAATAAGTCAAGAAACTGAAACAACACTCAGTTTGGAATGGAAGAAGTAAAACTATCTTTATCTGCAGACTACATGATTGGGTATATATTTAAAATCACAAATCTATAAAAAGCTATTAGAACTTATAAATTTAGTAATGTCATAGGATACAAGGTCAATATGCAAAAAATCAATTCTCACATACTAGCAATGAACAACTGGAAAATGATATTTTTTAAAAATACCATTTACAATTTATGTCAAGAAAGATTAAATACTCAGGAATAAATTTAAGAAAATACATGCAAGAGCTATAGAATAAAAACTATAAAATATTGGGAGAAATTAAAGAAGACCTAAATAAATGAAGAGAAATAACATTTTCATGGATTGGAAGACTCTATATTATTAAGTTGCTAATTCTTTCCAAATTAATGTATACATTCAACATAATCCCAGTCAAAATCCCAGCAGATTTTTTTTTAATTGACAAGCTGATTCTAAAATTTACATGATAATGCAAAGGACCTAAAATACCAAAACAATATTGGTAAAAAGAATTAATGCTACCTGATTTTATGACTTTAACATTGTAATAATCAAGACAGTGTGGTACTGGCATAGGATGGATACAGAGATCAAGGAAACAAAGACTTTATAAATAAATCTATACCTATGTTCAACTGATTTTTTTTTTACAGAGGTTCTAAGATAATTCAATGAGGGAAGGATAATCCTTTCAACAAATGCTGGTGGAACAACTGGACATCCAAATAGTGAGCCTTCACCCTTCATACCATATACAAAAACTTACTCAAAATATATCATATCCAAATTTAACCGCTAAAAAATAAAAGTTCTAGAAAAAAAACATACATTTGAGTTCTTTAAAAGAACACAAAAAACATGACCTATAAAAAATTGATAAACTGGACTTCATCAATATTTAAAACTTGCTTTTTGAAAGACATTATTAATGAAACAGTGAACCATAGAGAGAAAATATTAGCTATCATGTACCTGACAAACAATTTTTATCCAAAATATATTTTTAAAAACTCTTACAACTCTATAGTAAGAAGACAAGCAATACATTAAAAATGGGCTAAAGATTTCAACAAAAACTTACAAAAGTGCATATACTAATGGTCAATAAACAAAAAAAAAGATGCTCAGTATCATTATTCATCAGGGAAATACAAATTAAAACAAAGATGTGATACCACTACAGACACACTAGAATGGCTAAAAATAAAGAGACTGGCAGTATCAATTTTGGATGAGGATGTGGAGCAACTGGAACCCTCATTCGCTGCTGAGGAAAATGTAAAATGGTACAACCTTTTTGGAAAACAGTTTAACAGTTTCTTATAAAGTTAAAAATGCACTTACCATATGACTCGGCAATCCCATTCTTAGGTATTCACCCAAGTGAAATGAAAACCTATGTTCACACAAATACCTGTATGCAAATATTTATAGTACCTTTATTTGTAATTTTGGAAACAACCAAATCTTCCTCAAATGGGAATGGAGAAACAAACTGTGTTCCATACAATGGGATATCACTCAGCAATAAAAAGAATAAACTACTGATGCACATGACAACATGGATAAAAAACCAATTATACTGAGTGAAATAAGCCAGACAAAAAAAAGAGTACATGCAGTATGACCCCATATATATGAAACTCTTGAAAAGTGAAAACAAATGTATATAGTAGCAGCAGATCAATGGCTGCCTGATGGGAATGGTAAGAGGCTGACTGGAAAGGGCCATAAGTGAATCTTTTGGGATGCTGAAAATGTTCTTTTTTTTTTTTTTAATTTATTTATTTGTTTTTATTTTTGGCTGTGTTGGGTCTTCGTTGCTGTGCGTGGGCTTTCTCTAGTTGCGGCAAGTGGGGGCTACTCTTCGTTGCAGTGCGCGGACTTCTCATTGTCGTGGCTTCTCTTGTTGCAGAGCATGGGCTCTAGGCACACGGGCTTCAGTAGTTGTGGCACGGGGGCTCAGTAGTTGTGGCTCACGGGCTCTAGAGGGCAGGCTCAGTAGTTGTGGTGCATGGGCTTAGTTGCTCCGCGGCATGTGGGATCTTCCCAGGCCAGGGCTCGAATCCGTGTCCCCTGCATTGGCAGGTGGATTCTTAACCACTGCGCCACCAGGGAAGCCCAAAAATGTTCTTTCTTGATTATGGTGGTCATTGTATGGATGTACATGGTTTGGTCATTTAAATAAATGTATTTTGTTATATGTAAATTATAATTCAATAGTTAATTTTAATATTAGAAAAAGTCTCCAGAACCAAAGGACATGAGTTTCCAGATTGAAACAGTCTCCCAAATGCCAGCACAGTGGATGAAAACTAACCCACACCCAGCTCTATCCTTAAAAGTTTTTAGAACACCGGGAGTAAAGAGTTCCTAAAGGCTTCTACAGAGGAAAAGAGGATCATAATACAAAGAATCAGAAATCAAAATGGAATCAGAATTATCAGACTTTTCAATCTGGAAGACAGTAGAATAATGTCTTCAAATTTTTGAGTTAAAAGTATTCTCAATCTAGAATTATATACTCAGTCAATTTTTCAGGCAATTATGGAGGTATGAAACATTTTAAAAATGCAAGGTTTCAAAAAAATTTATGTCCCACATACGTTTTTTAGGCAGTTCTTGGAAAATGTGTTCCACCTAAACAGGAGAGGAAAATAGGAAAAGGGAAGACATGGGATCTAGGAAACAGAAGAAAGGTTAAGGAAATTCCCAGAAAGAATCTGAAGGGAATTTGAAGTGAAGGAATGTCCTAGGAAAACATCTACTAGCCCAGGTTGCCTCAGGCTGAATTGGTGATAAATACATAGAAAACTAAGCAAATAAATAACCAACCAATTTTTAACTCTAGGGAAAATAAGAAGCAACCATTGTGCATTATGTGGTTTAGCTCTGAATAATACTTAAGTGATCTTAGTAATATGGTCAATGGATATTAATCTTATTAAGTATGACTCTGTTGACAGGATGGAGGAAGGGAAGAGTCGTAGGGGTTGGAGTAATACTTATGAAAACTAAATCATCATCTTCCATAGTAGGAATTCAGTAAATACCTAAGATTTAAAAATCAATAAATAGCAGTTGTTATTTAGCAATGTGGAGGTAAGTGTGCATAGAAATAGCTGAAGTGGGACTTCCCTGGTGGTCCAGTGTAAAGAATCCGCCTTCCAATGCAGGGAACGTGGGTTTGATCCCTGGTTGGGGACTAAGATCCCACATTCCGTGGGGCAACTAAGCCTGCCCGCCACAACTACTGAGCTCGTGCGCCTCAACTAGAGACCCTGCATGCCGCAAACTACAGAGCCCATGGGCTCTGGAACCCGCACGCCACAACTACAGAGCCCACGCGCCCTGGAGCCTGCACGCCACAACTAGAGAACAGAAAAAGCGCACACCATGACTAGAGAGAAGCCCACGTGCCGCAACGAAAGATCCCACATGCCGCAGCGAAGATCCCGCCTGCTGTAGCTAAGACCTGATGCAGCCAAAAATAAATAAATAAATCCTTAAAAAATAAATAAATATTGAGCTATTTATAGTAAAAAAAAAAAAAAAAAAAAAAAAAAAAAAAAAAAAAAAAAAAAAAAAAAAAAAAAAAAAAAAATAAATAAATAAAATGTATGTTTAAAAAAAAAAAAAGAAAGAAAGAAATAGCTGAAGAAGTTGAATGTGGTTTTGTTTTAAGCCCAAAGGTACTCTTTACATTTTGTTATAAACCCTATGGTCTTATTTGATTCTTTAACTGTGTTGATTGTATTGCTTTGATTAAAAAAAAAAAAGAACATAATTTAAAAAACAGTGAATGGCTGGTAAGGAACAAATGGTTAATATCATTGTTATTGTATATCACCATATCCCCCATTAGACTGAGAGCCTTTAAGAGCAAGGAAAGATATTCAGGGAGTGAGGATGAAATCTGAAGTTCTTTTACTTCCAGCAAGAAGACACAAGCAATTAAAAATGCCTAGACACAGCTTCTTGGAAGCCCGAATATAGACTTGCCTACGGGTCGTTTGAAATGTGCTTTTGTGGTCCATTTTAAATCATCCTCTGAAGGCTTAGTCAAAGGACATGAATGTTAGCATCAGAATATTAATTTATTTCTCTGTATATATTCCTGGGATCAGCATCTCCATTTTTTGGATTTAATTTTTCCATTCTTTATACTCATTGATTGAAGTTGCCCAAAAGCTGCTGACATCAAACCCTGTGCCATGGGAGAGAAAGCTCAATGTGCCATACATAAAGTCGCTGACATCCATCCTAACTAAGAGTCTTCAACAACAGACAGCTTTGTGCCATGGGGAAAAAGAAGTGGACATCATTAGAGAATTCTAACAAAACCACTATAATTACCAAAGGTTTTTATAGCACTTAGACCAGCTGCCTTTAAATGGACATTGTAGGTTCCTCATATGCATCTACAGAAAATACATGAAAAAAGAAAAAAATGAAAAAAATAATGATCCCTTAGGATGGTTGCATGAGGACCTGGAAGAAGCTGGGCCAAGTGGCTTCTGTCCTTTCGGCTGTTTGGGATTTCATTCCCTTTCCTCTCACTTCTACAGACTCACAGCTGCCAAGGACTCCTTCCCCCAAGATCCTCTAACCCTGCCATCATCTCTCCTATTCCCTAGTCCAAAGTCCAGGGCAGAGACTTGGGGTGGGGGAGGAGAAGGTGAGAGTGGCAAAGGAGTAGAGGAAAAAACAGAAGATAAATCCTGTCTTTCCTCTCTCTTTCTCTATGTCTTCAGCACCCCTAATCAGCAAACTTTTCAAAACAGTTCCATATAATTTCTTGTTTAAAATTCTTGTCCTGCTTCTAAACCATTCAATCATGCATGCATTCATTATTTCTTCTTCTTCATTCATTCAAAACACCTACCATGTGGCAGCACTTGCTAGACAATGGGGGAGACAATAGTGAGCAAAAAACAGATACAGTCCCTGGACTCAAAGAGCTCTCAGCATTGAGAGGAAGAGAAACGTTAAGCACGTAATTACCCAAAAACAAAAGTAAAATTGCATCCATGGCAAGTGCAACAAAAGAGAAGTATGTTGCTCTGAGAGCCTCTAACTGGGGGATTTGCCTTAGGGAGCCCAGTGAAGGCTTCCCTTAGGAAGGTATTGCTGAGCTGACCTCTGAGAGAACAGAAGGGCTTACCAGGTAAAGAGAATAACATGTGCAAAGGCCCTGGGGCAGGTAAGAGTATGACAAAGATGAGGAAAGGGAAGCAGAGACAGTAAAGATGGAGCATAGGGCAAATAGAGGCTGGTGGGCAGATGAGCTGCATAGGCCATGATAGTTTTGTCTTTATCCAAGAACAGTAGGGAGCCACTGAAGGTATTTAAGCCAGGGGTGATGTAATTACAGATTAGCATTTTAAAAAGATCAGTGTGGATACAGTGTGGAGAATAGACTGAAAGAGGCCAGGTTGGTTAGGAAGTGTGAGACGGTGGAAACTTGAACAGGTAAAAATGAAGTGAGTGGACAGACTGGAAATCTGTTTAGGAAGTAAAGTGGACAAGACTTGATGGTGAGTTGGATATAGGGAGTGTGGAAGAGGGAGAGGTCAAGAATGGTTCCATAGCTTTGCCTTGAACAATGAAAATAGGGAACTCAAGAGTCAGGTTTAGGGGAGAGAGAGATCATGAGTTTTGGTCATATAGAATCTGAGGTGTCTTTGAACTGTTCTAGAGAAAGTATCAGTAAGACAATTGGTTACATGACGCCAGAGCTCAGTGGAGAGAAGAATGTGGGAGTCTTCAGCATATTGGTTAACTGGCCACTGAAACTGTCATCATGGATGAGATTGCCTAGATTGCCTTCTGATTAACATTTCTTTCCATTTTTTTCTGTAACTCCTTTAAATAAGCATGCAGCAATGTATTAAAATATTAAATTCTTTAATAACTATTTATAATAAAACTTGGAGTTCTGCAAGTAGCTTGATGAGCCATGAACTTTTCTAGGGCCAACATTATATATCTTGCTGACACTATTAAGTCAAATATCATGGTTGCAAAAATGTATAAAAACTTGAAAGAAAAAAAATTTTAATCTTTACCTACAGTTTTTATTTCTGCAAAGTTTGCTAAATCAATAAAATGATCTGAAAAGTTCACCTCACAGTCAGATATATCAGTGATTTACTTCATTGGTTTTCTGATGACCATTTATCATGAGGTAAAGCATCTTAGAATGAATGGTGGAAATCAAAAATTTGACATGCTTGCCTCTTAAATAAACTAAATATTTGATTTATAAGACACAAACGAACAAACCACTACGGCCTGTCATATTTTTCCAGTTTCTAATTTATTCAACCTCTGCTCAATATTGATCCTGACAAGCAGAGTAACCCAAAGATAAATTTATTCACTCCACAGTTTAGTCAGGAACAAGCCAAAAATTATAGATTTTCCCAGGCAGATGATGACAGGCAGTCAGGGGGATGACAAATGGCTGTCTTTAGATTTAGTTAGGACAGTTGGGCTAGACATTTCCGATAAAGATTGGAGCACTCTGGTCCAATACAGGTTCATCAGCGGCCATCATTAATTGTAGAAAGAGCACTGCCAGTGCAGCAGGCTCCTATACAGGAGCTGAGGCACCAGCCCTGCATGGGAAATAGAATTGGCTCCTTAGTATTTTTCAGCACTCCTCTAAGTGATAGCGTGACATGATCATTTATCATACAGAGACCGTCCAGAAAAGTGTCTGCTCCCTTTAGTAACTTATTGAAGGGCAGGAAAGTGAAAGCATTTTATTAAAGACAGGAAGGCAATGAACAACCAGAGCGTATCCAAAGGGTAATCATATTGCAGCACAGGATTAGTTTAGTCTTAAATAAACATACACTGGAAGGAGTATGTTGAGGGTCATTTATCAAGTGAGGAACAATTAACAAAAATCTACAGGATTCTTTTTATCTATATAAATTTAAAGTTCTCTTATGGCTATTATTAATTTTTGGATGATGGGCATCATATTCAACGATGTACAAAGGTGCAATGCACAATTCCATCCTTAGAGCTTTTTAAACTAAGAGAAATACAGTGAAACTCTCACATAAAATAATTATGGCTGTATCAAAAGCTGTGGAACAAATGCTATGAAGAGGGCATAATCCGGGGCCCAGGACTAAAGGATGAAGTTACAACTTCTGAAGAGAGCTTTCTTTTACGAAGTCAATTACTTGTCAGTGGATCAGAAGCTTATTCTCCCTTACAACAATTTTTGCTCTCTGTTGACCAAAATTAAGAGAAAGGGAATTAGCTGAGGGGTGGCAGAGCAGGCAAAGAGGAAGAGAATTAACACATTTATTCTTTACCTGCTTTGTTCCACGCACTTTATATCCCACAACAACTAATCCTAATTATCCTTACTTTATAAATGAGGATACAGACTTGCCTAAGGTCAAATAGTAAGAAGCAATGTCAGAAAGTTTAGGGTTGCCTGTATATTTTTAAAACAAGTCCTTATATTTTTCATATAAATTATTTATTTGAATACATTACAGTCTAGCACAGAACTTAGCCCATGACTCAATAAATATCTGATGAATAATGAAGTAGGCAGAACTCGAGACACCATTTTATATACAAAGACATTGGTCTCAGCAAGATTAAAGTGCTCTGCAGTGGGTTCTGGACATCTGACTGTTCTTCTAATTATTCCCCAAAAGACAGCATTTCTTCATGTAGATGCAGGCACATATCTGGATGTTCCATATTTGTTACCTCCTGGATATGAAAGTTTGGGAAGGATTTTTAATATATAGAAGGGAACTGCTGTCAAAGCTTCATAGTAAGAAAAAAAATATTTTCTAAAACCTAAAGAGTAAATGCAGTCTTATCATAAGAAAAATTTCCAAAAATGGAAAAATGAAATATCTAAGCAACAGTAAACATGGATCAAGCAAAGAATAAGATGGAAGGTACAAATAGTTAAATTAAATGGATATACAAAGCTGAATGGTATCAAGCTTTGAAGGTGAGGAAATGCTATGGGAAATAAAAATACCAGGCAATGCATTATCAATTACTTTCAGCTTTGCAATTAAGAATATGTATGAATTAATTCATAATTTGTATTTCCCAATTTTCCCTTACACCCTGTGATAAGTTTGGTCTTGGCATGAGGAAAACAGATAAAAGAATCATAGGTGTTTGCCTGCTGCTATCCTCTGGAACGTTTATTAACTTTGAAATCCTCATACCCATATTCTAAAGAAATGCAACCCTCCTGGATGTGTACAACATCACATATACGGCAGTGCTCTGAAAACCAGAAAGCTCTCCACAGAATTAGTTATTATCAGTATTTATTATTAATATTAGCAAAACATTTGCTTTAAAGTAATGTTTTTGCCCTACTGAAGGTATTTTTCCTTTTTTTTTTTTCTGCCTGTGGCCATTGAATTTTTACAAATCAATCATGGGCTATAGAGTAGAAAAAGTTTTTCCATTACTTGTTTTGAGTAATTCTTTACAGATTAAGTTTGGGGCATATATTGATATAAGAAATAAGGTATAAAGTATATTTCACTTCCATTAAATAGTAGCTAAGGGACTTCCCTGCTGGCGCAGTGGTTAAGAATCGCCTGCCAATGCAGGGGACACGGGTTCGAGCCCTGGTCCAGGAGGATCCCACATGCCGTGGAGCAACAAAGGCCGTGTGCCACAACTACTGAGCCTGTGATCTAGAGCCTGCGAGCCACAACTACTGAGCCCGCATGCCACAACTACAAGTCCACACGCCTAGACCGTGTGCTCTGCAATAAGAGAAGCCACTGCAATGAGAAGCCCGCACACCGCAACGAAGAGTAGCCCCTGCTCGCCGCGACTAGAGAAAGCCCGTGCACACCAACAAAGACCCAACGCAGCCAAAAATAAATAAATTAATTAATTATTTTTTTAAAATAGTAAAGTAAAATATACACATAAACAATGAGGAAGGGGAGAATGCAAGAAAAGGAATGACAGAAAAGGCATTGGAGACAGTGATACTGGATTGAAAAAAAAAAATCAAATAGGGAGAGAGAGGAGGTGAAGAGGGCAAACTGAGACAGCTGGTTCTTAAAGGCGATCAATCTGTTTTTCTCACATTTATTTGGATTTTCAACCATGGAATAATTTAATTATTCCTTTAAATATCAATAAGCTGATTTTCTTATAAGCTATTAGAACATGCAAATGTTTATGATGTACATAAAACAAAACTGTACCTACAGTATGATGACAATTAAAAAG
Organism: Balaenoptera ricei; assembly: GCF_028023285.1. NCBI lineage: Eukaryota > Metazoa > Chordata > Mammalia > Artiodactyla > Balaenopteridae > Balaenoptera > Balaenoptera ricei. The sequence goes on from NC_082655.1 coordinate 70,117,606, forward strand.
GAAATCCCTATGCTCAAAAAGAAAACTAGAAGGATACATAACATATGATCTTTGGGTGATAAGCACACATGTTTTTTTTTTCTCCTATTTTCCCCTTTGATATTTTTTTAACAGATTTTTAAAAAGAAAAAGCAACAATATATACTGCTTGCAATGTCAATGGACTGCTTACTTACTACTCCATAATGGCCTTAATCTGTAAACTTCCATAAGCTCCACTAAGAACAGGGCATCTTCTGTAGCATGGATAGCCAGAGGCAAAGTGGTTTCTGAGCTGCAGGTTGGGTCCATTTAAGGGAGTGTGACAGAGTAGAGCTCTGTGGCCCCCAACTCAGGACCTTACTTTTTGCCTCATCTTTAGTCCTCTCTATTATTAGTGTAGACTATTTTATCAAAAAAACATTTATTGTAACCTTCTAGGTACCAGGCACTGAGCTAGAACTCCATGGAAAACAGTAATTACCTTTAAAAACAGTTAACTGACATGAAAGAAATATTGATAATACGAAATACCTGTGTCTTGCTTTTTTCTTCTCTAATTATAGGATTTGGAGTGTTTACTGAACAAGTTGATGAAGCTGTGGAAAATGGATCTAAACAGAAATCCTGTTTGTCTCAAACCGAAATATAGAGATAGACTGATATTGGTGTCCAAATCACTAGGTATATGTTTATATTATATTAATATGATTTTCTTAGAGAAAGAGAGGTGGTTGATTCTTTAGTTAATTTATCAGCAAGCCTTCAGAAATATGAATATGACATCTGGATCTACAAAAATGGTCAACTTTAAATTTGATATTTTAATAAAAGCAAAAGTTAAAATTGAGAAATAAAACATGAAAAAGATCTGCTGTTCAGAAATAATTAATTAAGACATCAGACACTCTTTCTTTAAAAAGAAAATGTGGCTGTTAACCAACAAAAATGGTTAGTCATAAATGTGTAGAACTTGCTGGCCTTTTGCCAAATTTTCACTGGCACAAATCCTCTGAAGATCCAGAGAGACTCTTGGTTCTGTAGATAAAATTGATCAAGGTTTTCATTGCATGACACTTGCCAAATGGCACCTTAAGAACATACAGGAGTTCCTTTCATTTGAAAGGGGAGAAGGTGGGGAGTCCTTTTATGAGATCCGTACAAATAATAACATTCCTGAATCTGCACTATATAAGGGGAAATGGACCAATGCTCTTCAATAGGTACCAAGTTATACAGCATCGGAGAGATAAGCACTGCCCTCTCACAGAGGAGATTTGTGAGAGTGTTTCTATGACATGCTGTACTTGAGTATAAAAACTAACGTATGGCAAAACCACTACAAAGCTCATAGCTATAGTAAACCTTGGTTAATCATAATGCTAGTACAGTGGTTCTCTTGGGGGAAAGAGGGGATGACAGAGGGTATATCAGAAACATCCAAGACGATCTTTCAAAACACGTATGTGAGAGTCACACCTTACCTACCCTTTACCCCACCAGCCAAGAGTAGGAAACAGAGGATACACAGGAAGAACAGTCATGTATATTTTTAAAGGTAAATTACTCGTATATTTGTACTTGGAATACTATCAGTCATTAAAAATCGTGTTTAAAGAAAGACGTGGTAAAATGCTCACAATACAATATTAAAACGTAAGATGTGATACTGTATAAATAGAGAATTCCATTTTTATATAATACATACATATACACACAATACACACCTAGAAAACAAAACAATGCTAAGAAATATACTAAAGTGTTATCCATGGTTGTCAGTGATCATTTCCGGTTGTGGAATACAGGCAATGTTTTGTTTTCTCCATTTCTTTCAATTTTCCAAATCTTACAACACACAAAATTATTTGTGTAATTTAATATGCTCAATTTTCAAAACTTTTTAAAAAAACAAAATGTAAAGATAGCTGAAATCTCACTTCATAGAACAAAGAGGTCAGCTATGCGATTATTCCTATTATATCCTATATCTTAGGATATAATAAGCATTATTAATGTATGTACTTTTAAAATACCATGTTACATATATAAAACTTCCTATTGAAATTAACATAAAATATATTTTACTTTTTCCTATGAATAACCATAGAATTATTTAAATGAATAGATAATATTTAATTTTTGTTGAATATGACGTTTTTGTTTTTTAAAATACTTTATGATCCAAGAAGGGCAACCATACATCAAATTGTTTATAATGATTACCTTTGTTAGTGATGGGAAGGAGAGATATGGATAGTAATTACAGAGCCTTTTTATGTTTTTTCCATCATGTTTCAGTTGTTTATAATATGCACATATTCTTTTTGAAATCAGAAAAAATAATTAAAAATAAATAAAAGCTCAACAAAAACAGAAGCTGTGTAAATAAGGTATTCTAAAAATAAATTTATTTCAGCCTATTGTGTAGCTGTTCATGTGTCCTAAACCAGAGGTATATATATTGTATGTGTATACATAATATTTATATATTGTATTTATAATATTCATGCTGTATTGATACATAACATTTATAGCATTTATATACTACATTTTTTAACATATATATTTTCTCTAGAATTCCTTGATGGAAAAGAAATTAAAAATATGGAAAGACAATTCCTAATGAATTGGAAAGCATCCAAAGATGCCAAGAAAATCAGCAAAAAAAGGAACAGTAAGAACGAGGATATAAGTAACTCATACATAAGTAAGTAGGCTGTCATTCATTAGTTAATCACTTCTACTAGCAAAGGGAATATTCTACTCAGCAAAAAAAACAATACCAGAAATAAGGGGGGTTTGTGGGTACATGCATGTGTGTATAAATGCTCCAGGGAACATAACTATAGAATGGAATGGAGAATATTTGTAACTTTTGAATTCTGAAATTGTGTTTTAAGATTTTGTGTTCACATTAATATTAGAATCCTTGTTACAAAATTAAAACTTAAGCTTTGCAATATCAAAAAGTCTTAAAAACAATGTTGTTATGAACTAGCACTGAAAAAATAAGAAAAAGAAAGAGTGTGTTTATTTAAAAGTAGATAAATTTTTATATAAACTATTTCTATTTCAGGTAAAGCAAATGGAACAAATATGGCGAAATGTACCCAATGTTAATTCTAGTTTGTTTGATTTTTAGATCACAATTGTAGCTGTTACTATTTATCACTGATTCAATAAATAAAATATAAATATATAAACAAAAAAAGGGGGGGGTTTGTTTAGATTTTTTATGGGCTTTTTTTTTTACTTGTTTACAATTCCTAGGAAATTTTTCCTATAATGTTTATATATGAAAATGGTAGTTACCATATATGAAAAAAGCTATGTTTAGTTCATATTGAGTATAACTATGTCAGCTATATAAACAGAGAGCCATGAGGGTGGGGAAAAGTGTATAATTTTATATCTGGCAAAAGTGCATGACACTAGTTATGTAAATGATGAAACAACAATCAGCTATGTAACTTGTGAAACAATTCACAAGTATATTTGTTTAGTAACAGTGAAAAATCACATTTTTCATCAGGATAAAAAATAAAAATGTATCACAACCACATATGTTCCCTATACTCTGTGGCCTGTCCTCTTTCTTAAGTACACACCCCAACATTTGAATATTTTGATTATAATATGCCTAAGGTTGTGTTACAAGGACACGCCAACCTCCACTGCCTAACTAATGAAATTAAATGTAGCTAAGTATGATGTGTAATAATCATCTTTATTATACTGGGAAGTATCCTAGAATTCACTCTTCACAGATTCTATAGTCCACAACGCTGAAATGAGCCCCTTGCTCTGTTCCGTGACAGTGTTTCAATGCTAATGGTCTTCTAGTTCCACAGCTAACAGGGGATGGAGACACAGAAAGAGGTGAGACCAGGGGAATAGGGAAACGGAAACCAAAACAGTGTAGTGAGGCTTTATGCATAGATAGCATATCCTAGGAGCTCTATCACTCTAGGACAAGGAGGTTGAGGTGAAGAGAAGCAGAGATGGAAAGCTCTGATGATTTTACCATATTGTATCCCCTGAATATGAACTGTTAACATTATTTCAAAGAATGGGACTTTTTAAGCTGACAGTATTCACATGAGTGATGATACTGTGTTGGCAATATGAACTTCTCAAGATCTAAAACCTATAAAATGGACAGGAGGCATTTCTCCTCCTCTGCTTATACCTGATTGGCTGTGAAGGGCAAAACTAGACTCAGGGTAAGGACTTGCATATTTTCAGTACTACCCCAAAGATGCCAAAGTACCACCAAAGCAATGTTGAGAAAGAAGAACAAAGCCATAGGGATCACACTCCCTGATTTCAAACTACAGTTGACCCTTGAACAGTGAGGAGGTTAGGGGTGCCGACCCTCCCCAAAGTCAAAAATCCGCATGTAACTTTACAGTCAGCCCTCCATATCCTTCATTCCGCATCCAAGGATTCAACCAACCTCAGATCGTGTAATACTGTAGTATATACTATAGCAAAACATCCACATAAAAGTGGACTTGAGGAGTTCAAACCTGTGTCATTCAAGGGTATACTACTGTATACTACAAAGCTACAGTAATCAAAACAGTATGGTACTGGCACAAAAATAGACAGATCAATGGAATAGAGAGACCAGAAATAAACCCACACCTATATGGCCAATTAATCTACAACAAAGGAGGCAAGAATATGCAATGGGGAAAAGACAACCTCTTCATTAAATGGTGTGAGGAAAACTAGACAACTACATGCAAAAGATTCAAACTGGACCAGTTTCTCACACCTTGTACAAAAATAAACTCAAAATGGATTAAAGGCTTAAATGTAAGAGCTGAAACCATAAAACTCCTAGAAGAAAACATAGGCAGTGAGTTCTTTGACATTGGTCTTAGCAATATTTTTTTGGATCTGTCTCCTCAGGCAAGGCAAACAAAAGCAAAAACAAACAAATGGGATTACATCAAACTCAAAAGCTTTTGCATAGCGAAGGAGACTACCAACATAGTGAAAAGACAGCCTACTGAATGGGAGAAGAAAATTGCAAATGATAGGACTGATAAGGGGTTAATAACCAAAATACACAAAGAACTCATACAGCTCAGTATCAGAAAAACAAATAACCCAATTAAAAAATGGGCAGAGGACCTGAATAGACATTTTTCCAAAGAAGACATACAGATGGTCAAGAGACACATGAAAAGATGCTCAACATCACTAATCATCAGGGAAATGCAAATCAAAACCACAATGAGATACCACCTTACACCTGTCAGAATTGCAATTATCAAAAAGACAACAAATAACAAGTGTTGGCAAGGATGTGGAGAAAAGGGAACCCTGGTGCACTGTCGGTGAGATTGTAAATTGGTGCAGCCATCATGGTAAACAGTATGGAAGTTCCTCAAAAAATTAAAAATAGAATTGTCATATGATCTAGCAATTTCACTTCTGGGTATCTACCCAAAGGAAACAAAAACATTAATTCAAAAAGATATACACCCACCAATGTCCACTGCAGCATTATTTACAATAACCAAGATATGGAAGCAACCTAAGTATCCATCAATAGAGGAACGGATAAAGAAGATTCGTGAAATATACAATGGAATATTACTCAGCCATTAAAAATAAAAATAAAATCTTACCATTTGTGACGATATGGATGGATATAGAGGGTATTATGCTAAGTAAAATAAGTCAGAAAGAGAAAGACCAACACTGAATGATCTCACTTATATGTGGAATCTAAAAAACGAAACAAAGAAAACAAAACAAAAACAGACTCATAGAAACAGAGAAGCAGTGGTTGCCAGGGAAGCAGGGTGAAACAGGTGAAGGGGATTAAGAGGTAAACCTCCAGTTATAAAATGAATAAGCCACAGGGACGTAATATACAACACAAAGAATACGGTCAACAATATTATAATAACTTTGTATGAGGACATATGGTTACTAGGCTTATGGTGGTCATCATTTCACAATGATACAAATGTCAAATCACTATGTGGTACTCCTGAAGCTAGCAAGATATTGTACATCGACTATATTTCAATAAATAAATAAATAAAGTAATTTCAGGCACACCTTGTTTTATTGTGCTTTACTTTATTGCGCTTCACAGATAATGCATTTTATACAAATTGAAGGTTTGTGGCAACACTTTGTCAAGCAAGTTAATTGGTGCCATTTTCCCAACAGCACTTCCAATAGACATATCTCCAAAGAAGACCTACAAATGGCCAACAAGTATATTTTTTAAATGCTGAATGTCATTAATCAACAGGGAAAGGCAAATCAAAACCACAATGATGGGACTTCCCTGGTGGTCCAGTGGCTAAGATTCCTGTACTCCCAATGCAGAGGGTGTGGGTTCAATCACTGGTCAGGGAACTAGATCCCACGTGCCGCAACTAAGAGTTCACATGCTGCAACTAAAAAAAAACATCCTGCATGCCGCAACTAAAAATCCTGCATGCCGCAACTAAGACGCAGCACAGCCAAATAAATAAATAAATATTTAAAAGAAAAAAAAAAAACACAATGAGATACTTCCTTATACCTGTCAGGATGGCTATTATCAAATGACAAAAAAAAAAAATGTTGGTGAGGACATGGATAAAATTGGAACCCTTGCAGACTGTCGGTGGGAATGCAAAATGGTGCAACCAATGTGAAAAACAGTATGGCAGTGCCTCAATATTTTAAAATAGAATAACCGTATGGGGCTTCCCTGGTGGCGCAGTGGTTGAGAGTCTGCTTGCCAATGCAGGGGACACGGGTTCGAGCCCTGGTCTGGGAAGATCCCACATGCCACGGAGCAACTAGGCCCGTGAGCCACAATTACTGAGCCTGCGCGTCTGGAGCCTGTGCTCCGCAACAAGAGAGGCCGCGATAGTGAGAGGCCCGTGCACCGCGATGAAGAGTGGCCCCCGCTTGCTGCAACTAGAGAAAGCCCTCGCACAGAGATGAAGACCCAACACAGCCATAAATAAATAAATAAATAAAAATAAATTTAAAAAAAAAAAAAAAGAATAACCGTATGATCCAGCAATCCCACTTCTGAGTATTTATCCAAAAGAACTGAAATCAGGATCTTGAAGACATGTTAACCCTCCTATGTTCACTGCAGTACTATTCACAATAGCCAAGATGCAGAAACCTAAATGTCCACTGACAGATGAATGGATAAAGAAAATAAGGTATATACAAACAATGGAATACTATTCAGCCTTAAAAAAAGGGAAATTCTGTAATATGAAACAATGTGGATGAACCTTGAGGACATTATGCTGAATGAAATAAGCCAGTCACAGAAAGACAAATATTGCATAATTCCACATATATGAGGTATCTAAAATAGTCTAATTCATAGAATCAAAGAGTGGAATGGTGGCTGCCCAGGGCTGGGGGCGGTGGGAGAAACAGGGAGTTACTAATCAACAGGCATAAAGTTTCAGTCAAGCAAGATGAATAAACTCTAGAGGTCTGCTGTACAAAGTTGTACCTAGAGTCAACAATAATGTATTTATTGTACACTTAAAAAATAAACAGGATAGATTTCATGTTAAGTGTTCCTACCACAATTTTTTTAGAAAGCCATACAGAATGTTATATAGTACAGAAGCATCATTTCATACCTTGTTGTAGTTGCTATCATGATAATCATTAATAATTTAAAATGGAAAGCACTCCAGTCTAGGAAGCCAAGAAAAGGGGGCAAGGGAAGAAAAGAGAGCTAATATTTATTGTGCCAAACATTTCAGATATTTATACACACTATTGCTTTAATCATTTTAACTTGTGGGAAAGAAAATTATTATATCCATTTTGCAGCTGAGAAAGCTGACTTTTAGAAAGATGAAATAACTTGTCTAAGGTCACAAAGATAGCAGGGAGACAGTGATTAATCAGTTATCTGACTTCATCAAACAGATTTGGCTTCTAGTGACCACTCTACTGATGATTGGCTGAATCATGCTTGGACACAAGGACAATAATGTCTGCTCTACTTAGAAATTCACTTCAGTTTGGTGGGAATTTAGAAAAATCTGCAAATGTGTAAATATGTGATATGTAAACATATAATTTTTATAAACAAAAAGGAACTAGGGAGAAAAATGAGACTATATTATGAAAGAACTTTGAAATTTTAAAAGTATTCAAATAGCTTATATGATTTACTATATTGAAAAATAGACTGTAAGGTCAATTAAATTAAAATGAAATTGAAATTGAAAGCTGACTGGCGGTAATAGAAATTATGTGAGTTTTCCTCAGGAGTACTCAGTTATTCTCTCTTGGCCATCTATAGATGTCCTTCTTCTTCACCACCTACATACATTTGCCAACCCCATCCAAACAAATGGTACAGTTCTGAGCTTCCCAGGTTTACAACCTGTGATATCCCTGGATACACGTATGTAACACACAATAACTCTGTTCTTAGGTATGTGGCCAATAGCTTACACTATAGTCTTTATGTAAAGTGTCTGTTATTACCACTCAGGAGAAATGGAAAGAATGAATTAAAGTCTAGAAGACATATTGTGTATTTTTTTAAATCTACAATATACCTTCAGGTCTTTAGAAGAGCTAAGATGAACCATTTAAAGATACCTCGGTACAACCAAATACATTATAAGTGAACAGGAATTCTTAGGAAGATAGTCATTTTTGTATTTCCTGACTACATATTTTTGGTAGCTTATAAATTTGGAGCTCTATATGGTAAAATTACCTCAGACTTCAAGGATGTTACAATAAAAAAATCTTGTCTTAAATATAGTCACACAACTATATAGCTCAAAATTAGAAGCAAAGTCAAAACACTTTAACAAAATTCAAAATATCTGAATGCCCTTCAGCATTTTTTTTTTTTGGTTGAACTCGTTTTGTTTTATTCAGCATTTACTTTTGTAGTGCTTGGATGGAAATATTCATTTAGTCATTTAATAAACATTTGTTGAGCATCTTCGATGTGCCCAAGACTATGCTAGGCCCTGGGAATTAGAGGCGAATAAGGCAGTCTCCACTTAAAAGGAAATCATTGCTGGAAAGGAAGGAGGATCTTTAAACAGGGAAATGATGTGGAATGTTAAGTGTGGAAATAAAGGTATGAACATATTACAAAAACTATAATTGACTAATCTACTCCCTAGAGGTTAAACACACTGAAAAAATAAACTCATAACAGCAAAATGCAAGGGCAGTTAATATTTATATTAATGTTGGTATACCCATTTTGTCTATGAGAGTTGACCATAAACTTTCCTGTGTAGGTTCTCATGTATGAAAGTCTGTGATATTTTTATCTTGGATATTAATTTTTTATTGGTTTTGTTTGTGGATCTATATAACCTGATCTAATTCCATTTCATAAAACATAATTTTAGATAGCCTAATGCTTTTCTATGCCATGTTTGCAATTTAGTTATTAGTTTCAAAGCAGAATGCTTTTAATTCTTTGTATGCTACAGGTAACTTTGAAACAATGCATCACATAGTTCCTGTTTATGACCCACAGGTGGGTAAGCCAAAATTAGTTTTTTTCTCTGATACACAAAGATACCTTGCAAATGGAAATGCATCTCCAGAAAGCTCCCAAGAAGATAACCCTAAAATTATTGAAGACATGGGGTAGGTTCTTTCAAATATTTTTGTGTGTGATTTATCTTTTGGGGGGAGGATGGGACACCCTCACTGTCAACAGCACAGAGGAAAAGAGGCCCTCCGTCTGTCTCCTCGTTCTCTGTTCTCAATTCTTCTTGACCAAGCACACACACACACAAAAAAAGAGTTTATCGTTCATCAGCCCAAACAGTCATAAAGTTGCAGTGGAAGGGTTGATTCAGGAAGAGCTGGGAGTCACAGACTAGATACACCTACTGAGGTAGGGCAGGTGACTCAGGAAAGTCCCAGAAGCAGCATGTAAAGATGTCTGAATGAGCAGGTATCATATCAAAGGAGCCCGAGGCCCAGATGATAATGGGTGGTCCATTAGTGAGTAGATGGCTACAGCAGGGCATCTGGTGGCAGAAAGGAGGAGAAGCCAGAGCACAACAGAGATAGGCTACTTTCACCACTTCTCCAAACCAAAGGTTCTTAATCTGGTGTCCCTGAAGGATACATTAGAAGTTTCATTAGATTCTCAAAGAGATTTATGATCCAAAAAATAGTTTAAGAATCACTATTCTAAACCTTGAGTATACACGATTTAGCTCATTATGAATCAGCTCTGAGTCTCCTAATGAGAAGAAAATTGCTTTTTTTCAGCTTTAAAAAAGATGTTATTGCTCTGTTGTAAAGATAAATCATACCAGAAAATAACTTCCTTTATTCATAAAACTAACAGCCACCTGCTGTATGCCAGACAATACTCAATATAATAAAAACTCAAATGAGATAGTCCTGATCTCAAAGATCTTGCAACAAGTTAGTGTGAGAGTCAAATGTGATACCACTACTATATATTGTGATAAATGCTATGGGCGTTATAAACCAGATCCTCATACATCCTACAAATTATCCATTCAACTTTTCTTCATTTATAATCAATACAATGATTGCTCTATTGATCTTTCCAATCATACCATAGTAGTCACTACAATATAATAAAGGGCAATAGCGTATTTCATTGAGAAAGTAATCAGAGCCAGTGGATGTACTTTGGAGTAGATTTCCTTTTTCCAGAACTGCCTGATGAAGGTCACGTGCGTTTGTCACGAGACCCTCTTTGCAGGGTCCAGTCAAGGGATGGTGATTTAGCATTCCTTAATGGAGCCCTCCTGAAGAAGACCCATGAACAACAGTGCTGCACTATCCTACCCCCATTCCCTGAAGAGTGGCTTAGGCTTGCCAGGAGAGGCTTAAGGGAGAGAGAGTCCTATGAGTCTGGAAAACGCTTTATCTGGGGAGAGGCGATAAGATATATAAGGAGTCCTAGTTTTGGTCTTGCCTCCTCTCCATTCACACACATAAAAAACAGAAGCTGTGTGAGAATTTGCCTTACTGATTATGTCCATTATCACTGCCATCAAAACCACAGCCAGTTTGTTCATAGCACCCCAACAGTTTCTTAAAGATTTACATAACTCACGTCAATTCCACAAGTGTTCTTGAGTTTTGTTTCTTTGCCAAGCATTTTGAAAGGTCTTGCTAGTATATCATCAAGGTGGAAAAGAAAACAATAAAAATGAACATAGCCTCAGAAAACAATATTGGTAAATCTGTACATTGCCACACACACTGTTAGATCAGTTGCGAGCTATGGCACATCCCACATATTCTATAGCCCCAAGCAAAACTCTAGTCACTAGGACTGCACTGACAAATCACTATATTCTCATTTTCCTAACTAGGAACACTAAACACAGAGCTAAATGCATTTTTAACTGCTAAGTACTGCTAAGATAGGCTACCTAAAGAAACCAGCAGAATAGAGGGGTTCCTGTGAGAATAAAGAATGCCCTGCTTCTGCCACTATCAGTGAAGTTTATTATGTTCAATCCTGATTCCTAAGTTTTATAATGTGAAAAAGTATTACATAAACATTTTCTTTTAAATATTTTTTATTTCCTCATGTAACATTTTCATTGAGGACATGCCAAAATATTGTTTTGGTATCACAAATGATCTAAGTCTTATTAAATGGGAATATCAGTTCTACCTCCCTTTAATAAAAGATGACCAAATATATTACGGAATTTCATTAAGCTCATGATAATAGATGATTAGGCTATGCCTATTGCTAACATTTTACTAATTTAGTGTAAGGCTAAGAGACAATGAGGATAAAATCAGAAGGTTAGTAAAGTATTAAAAACAAAATATGCAGCCCAAATGTAAAGAACAGATTTTTAGTTTCTAAAAAAGCTGATTAAACCAATTCCTTCCTTTAATTACTTGAAGGAGGATAATGAGCTGGCATCAGCAGAAGAGTCCCCTACAGTCTATATTTAAGACTCGAGGTGGGAAGCCTGTTCAGAGGTGGAAAGGAGCTTAGAGGCTTCTTCCAAGACGCTAAAAGTATGTGCCCCACACTCCTTTACGGTATACACACTGAAAGCTGTGCCTGTATCCTATGTGGAACACAGTGAAGCAAAATCTGTCCAATGACAGGGGAATGTTTTCCACCTCCTTTATAAATGCATGCAGTCTGTGCTCATGTATATTTACACAAGCCTGCTTTCCCTACAGGGAGGAAAAAGTCAGACTCATTGACGTTGCTTTTGACCCTCAAACTGAACTTGATACTATCAATGTACACTTTAATTAAAGATTAGTTCAACACTATTTTTTATTTAAAGGCTGATTCTGAACAAATGCCTTCACTGTTCAATTAAAAATAACATATGTATTAAACAAAAAATGTGCACATATTGCTTCTTTCTATGTTTGTCACAGTAAATACTTCTGACAGATGTTTCCTCTCTTTTCAAACATGCTAGGAGGTACTTGAGCCTTAGTAATTTAAAAATAGACATTAAATGCAGTTATATATTGTAAATAAGATCCACCGAGAATACAGCACTGTACAACGAAGAGAGCAAACTGTTACTTGATTAACTATCTTTCAAGCCTAAGCGATGTCAATAGAGTCAATTCATCTCTTTTCTTAATGTAAAAATAATAACTTTCTAGATGGGTTAGAATGCCCTTAGCTTCAGATACCTTTAAGGAATGTGAATCCCTTGGACCCATAATTCATAGGAAATGTTCACTATTCACTAATAGTTATTTAACTATTTATAAAATACCTACTATCTTTAGTTAGAATATGGAAGCATTAGGTTTCTTTGAGTTTAAAAGTGACCTTTAAACACAGTACAAATAATTTGTTTTTACCACTGTTAAGGTTATGTTTGAACAGTTGTAACAACAGATCTCCTATGTGCTTCAAGAAGAATTTTTTAAAACTTAGATAAGACTTTTAGTCATGAAACTCTGGAATGATCTTATATAAACTCATCTGCAAAGCTCTAAATGTCTTTAATTTTGCTGTGTTCAACCTAACCTCTAATTAACTTTTATATGCAAAATAAATTTATGTATCAGTAACGTAGATATAACATTAAGATTCTGGTTTGCAGTTCTCAAAGAACCCTTTGAAATTAGGACAACCCCCACCTCCCTCAAAAAAAAGCAATAGTGGTGAGCAACAAAGTGTTTCTTTAGAACAGTGTAAGCTCACTTTTGTGACTTCTAGTCTCAACTCTGTCAATGGCTTACTCTGTGAACAAGAGTTATGTAAGATCTAAGTTATAAAAATTGTATTAGTTATTTTCCATTTTAAAATGTATACTTTGAAAGCTTAGTCTTCATTACCCAAACAAATTATAAAACACAGTAGGGGGGCTTCCCTGGTGGCGCAGTGGTTGAGAATCTGCCTGCTAATGCAGGGGACACAGGTTCAAGCCCTGGTCTGGGAAGATCCCACACGCCGTGGAGCAACTAGGCCCGTGAGCCACAACTACTGAGCCTGCGTGTCTGGAGCCTGTGCTCCGCAACAAGAGAGGCCACGATAGTGAGAGGCCCGCGCACCGTGATGAAGAGTGGCCCCCGCTTGCTACAACTAGAGAAAGCCCTCGCACAGAAACGAAGACCCAATACAGCCAAAAATTAATTAATTAATTAATTAATTTAAATAAAAACACAGTAGGACCCTTTGAGATAAGAATACTATCAGTCCCATTTTATACATGGGGAAAATGAGTGTTGCAGAAGCCCCGTCAGAGGGGCCCAAAGTCACAGGATTGCCATGAGGCAGAGCTGGGACTTGTATCCAGGTCATTGACTGCAAAAGCCAAGCTCTTAACTACACTGCAAGGGGGTCTCAAAAACACCCTCAAGTACAGGCAGATAAAGTAAGTAAGGGAAGCAGGTGAGAATGTGACTAAGGTAAACTGGAGAGCACATGTCCAACTAAAGGCAACTGCAGCCTGCAGCTACTTGGCTCCAAACAGTATAGCCAGGCAGACATGTTGAACATGAGAAATGAGACTAGCTAGCAAGCAAGATATCTAGATTGTGAAATCATCTGATTTTTAAAATGTTTTAAATATTGGATCAAGTTTTTTTCTTTAAAAATGTCCATTAAAGTGAATAAGAAGAAAAAAAATCAAGTAATGCTAGCAAGGACATGGAGCAACTGGAACTCTCACACACTACTGGTGGGAATGCAAAAAATACTTCAGCCAATTTGGAAAATAGTTTGACATATTCTTACAAAGTTAAACACACACCACATTCAGAAGTCCCACTCCTAGGTATTTCCCCAGGTGGAATGAAAACCTATACTCACACAAAAATCTGAGCCCTAATGTTTTCAGTGCCTTACTCAAAATCACCAAAAATTGGAAACGACCCAAAGGTCTCTCAACTAGGGAATGGATAAACAAACTGTGGTACATCCATCCAATGGAATACTACTCAGCATTAAAAAGGAATGAACTAGCAATACATGACACAACATGGATAGACCTCAAAAGCATTATGCTAAGCAAAAGAAGCCAGACTTCAGGGAGATCAGCTCGGTGCTTTGTGACCACCTAGAGGGGTGGGATAGGGAGGGTGGGAGGGAGACGCAGAGGGAGGGGATATGGGGATATATGTATACGTATAGCTGATTCACTTTTTTATACAGGAGCAGCTAACACAACAGTATAAAGCAATTATACTCCAATAAAGATGTTAAAAAAAATAAAATAAGATATAATAAAATAAAGAAGACAGACTTAAAAGGCTACACACTGTATGATTCCATGACATTCCGGCAAAGGCAAAACTATAGAGAGAAAATATCAGTAGTTGCTGAGGACCTGGGGTTGACTACAAAGGATCAACACAAGGGAATTTTGGGGGGGTGATGAAATGTTGCATATCTTTATTGTGGTAGTAGTTACATGACTGTTAATGTTTATCAAAACTGCTGAACTATACACTCAAAAGAGTGAATTTAAGTCTGTAAATTATACCTTAATTAAACAATGAGGGAAGTAGTTGAAAGGTGAAAAAAAGCACCAACTCTATAAAACCCATTGATATAGATATATAACAAAACAATATATTTTCTTCACTGGTATGTGTGATTATTTTACGATATAAAGATGACAAACTATTTGACACATTTAGAAAAAAGAGAAGTATGATTTTAAGACCTACATCACGCTCAGTGAAATAAAATCTACGGCACTCTAAAACCAGATTAGACAAGAACTCCAAAGAAAGACATACTATAAAAATAGTATTCGGGGCTTCCCTGGTGGCGCAATGGTTAAGAATCTGCCTGCCAATGCAGGGGACACGGGTTCGAGCCCTGGTCTGGGAAGATCCCACATGCCGCGGAGCAACTGAGCCCGTGAGCCACAACTACTGAGCCTGCGCGTCTGGAGCCTGTGCTCCGCAACAAGAGAAGCCACGACAGTGAGAGGCCCGCGCACCGCGATGAAGAGTGGCCCTCGCTCGCCGCAACTGGAGAAAGCCCTCGCACAGAAACGAAGACCCAACACAGCCAAAACTAAATAAATAAATAAATTTATAAAAAAAAAAAAAAAATAGTATTCGGATTGTTCATAGGGAGTCAAGTTAAAGTATGCCCTTTATTGAGATAACAGATACAAAAAATGTTTTGCAAATAATGAAGAACCCTACAAATAGTAAATAGAATAGTATGGTAAAAAGCACAAGTGTTAGGGTCAATCTGCCTGGCTTGACTCCTGTCTCTGCCACTTACTAGCTATGTGGCCTTGGACGAGTTACTTCAACCCTCTGAGCTTTATTTTTCTCAACTGTAAATGTAAAGTCCTCAAAGGGTTTTTGTAAAGACAAAATGAGAAAATAAAGTGCTTTTTGTAAAGCACTTAGCACTTAAGAAGTGTTAAATAAGGTACCTGTTACTAAAAATTTGAAGATTTTCATCTTCCATTTTGAATTTAATTGCAAATACTGGTTTCTTGCAGGAATCAGGACTACTCTAGAGTCATCAGAGGATTCAGAGAGGCTGCTTAGAGTGGCAGCAGATAGGACAAGGGGGGTGGCCTGCAGTGGCTGGTCTTGTTACATCAGTCCTTTCTTTGGAACTTGACTGTTGGGCAACTCAGCAGGCAACTAGCCAGGCATTATTAGCAGTGAAGTGCCTCTGCTGTGCCTGCACCTTCCCCCCACCTCCTAAAGCAGCAGGAGACTCCAGCAGGCTAGGCTAGGGTGAGGTGTGTGAGGTGCCAGCGTGCAAAACATAAGGAGCCCTAAGCACCTAATTTGCCTACCCTAGTCCTGGCCCACCTTCCCTCCAATACTCTTATTTCCACATCTCTCCCAACTCATAGATTTTCCACACTCTTCCCTTCCTCAGGGGGAAAAAATCTTTGTTTCTGCTTCCTTTCAAGCCTGAGAAGATGCACACAGTTTAGTAACTAATCATTAGCCTTCACTATTGTTATTGTGTCCTAGATTATATATGTTTGCTACCTGTTGTGGATAACTTTCATTTCTGATATAATTTAAACGCTGTTTTTTGTTTTTTTTTTCTCTGTCAATACAGGAATCTCTCTTTGAAGGAATCTGAAAGCTTGCTGACAAAAAATGATGTACGTGAACCTCACCTTCTTCATAACTCAAAAGTAGAAGAAAATGTGTTTGTAAAAAACCAGTAAATTCAGCCTTAAGCGATCTGAAACGTGTGACTCTTTACCTTTATAGTATTACTAGGCAACATCATCCTTTGTGGTTTGTAGCTTTACGGCATCTCATTATATAAGAAGGACCTTTGAGTTCTTGTTTGATTTGCTTCTTTTTAGAATCCGAAACAGTGCTTTCCAACTGCTTTATTCCTCATTACATACAATTTACAGGGGAAATAAAGGTGTGCTTTCTCATTCACCAAAAGAAAGTAATCTTTTTTTGAACCAATGGTGTTTTGGTGTGCTTCTTTCTAAAGTGTAAATCGAACTACAGTTACTGAATGGGAATTGAGATGAAAACCTGAGGATTCTTTTGATTCACTAGTATACTTAAAGTGTGTGGAATTCTACACTCAAATACAGTAAGTGCCACCATTACTATGCACGAGTCGGTAGCTCCAATTTTAAAATCTATGGTAAAGGATGAAATTATGTCACGTATACAAGAGCGGTTTCATTAATGCTATTTTAAATTCGATATTCCGTCTTGACCGCAAAGAAGGTGTTTTAACGTCCTGCTCTCCCCCTCGCAGGCACTGTTTTCAAGGATGGACTAATCACGTCGCTGGGAAATACGGGCCGTCCGCCCAGACTTCACCCCTGAAAGCGACGGGGCCAAACGGGCGGAAGCCACAGAGGGTCGGGGGGCGTCCAGGGCCCAGGCTTCCTGGGCGGCTGGGAACGGGCCTCGCGGGGCAGCGCCCCCTTTTCTCAAGGAGGCCGGAGAGAGCCCCTCCCCGCACGGCCGCCGGCCCCGCTCCCCGGGCGGGGGGCCCACGAGGGCTAAACACTTCAGGCGAGTTCCCCGCAGGGAAACTCCAAATCCGTCCAAATAGCGAAACAAAGCGGGGGCCCCTGGGCGCCGGCACCTCGGGGAGAAGCGACCGCGACTGGGGGAACTTCCTAAGGTACCACAGACAGTGGGCGCGCTCGAGCTAAGTGCAGTTTATCTCTGGGCGGCTCAGTAAACTGGTCACGGAATCCCGAGGGTGGAGGGACTACGCTTTAAGTAGTTAGGGCAGCGGGAGACATTTACCTTGTGGTAGAGTGAAAGGTGAGCGCCTCGAGGCGGCACACTCCACAGTTCCTCACAGAAAGTTACGTCACGCTCAACAAAACGGCCGCGTTCCCGCCTCGGCTCGGCGCCGGCCTGGAAGGTGCCGGAGCTCAGACTGGGCCCGAGGCGGAAGGGCGGCGGCGAGGCGAGCTAACTCGCGAGGCCGCGCTGGGGTCCCACAGCAAAGACCGCGGCTCTGGCCCAGCCGGCCGCCAACCCCGCGGGCGCTAGACGTGTGGCTCTCGGAGTCCCGCCCCGGGGAGAACCTGGACGCGGAGGGGCGGGGGCAGAAAGACGCTCCGCCCCCTCTGGCCCGGCCCCTCCCCGCAGGACGGTTGCATTAATGACTCTCCCGAGGCGGACGGGCTGCTCGGAGAGGACCGAGTCCCCTGCACGGCACCTCAGGCTCCTGCGGACGTCAGCGGGTCCTTCTGCGGTCATCCCACGCCGAGCTTGGCCAGCACGCACGCCTCGCCTCGCAGAAGCCCGCATAAAAGACGCGTCCGGCCCGGGCTGGAAGCGGCCGTAGCCTTCGGCTGGACGAGGATGGAGTGACCGGCGCGGTCCTGGCCACGCAGACCCAGCTCGACGCTCCTCGCCTGCTCTCGCAGCGGAGCCGAACCTCGTACGGCCGCTCCAGGAAAGGTGAGGGCCCCTGTCCGACCCCCGCCGCGCTGCTCCCGCGCTTGGAGGGGTAGGGGGTGCCTTAGTCCCGGGAGAGGCCACCGGTCCCCCGCTTCTCCGGCGGAAACTGCCCTGAGCTCCTGCCGTCGCCCCTGAGGTCCCCGGGCCTCGGGAGCGAATGGTGCGAGGGCGGCCGGCGTGGGCACGGCTGGCCCTGACGAGGCAGGGCTTCCCGCCGCGCTCCACGAGTTGACCAGCTTCATCTTTCCTGCTGGACGAGCGGGATAGCGTTCCAGAAGCGCGAACAAGTTCCGAACCGGAGCTGTGGTTCCGAAATCTTTTTCCCCGGTAGCGTAGCCCTTCCGATTAATTTGTCGGCGGAAAGTAAAGCCGGCACCGCGCTCCTCCTCAGCCTTCCAAGCAGCCCAGGAACACTCGGGCCCCACCACTCTCCCCAGACGCCGGGAGGCAAAAGCGCCCCAGTCAAAAGGTGCTCACCTCTGAGATCGCCTGGAGCCATGTCGGACGGCCGGGTCCGGCGCGCAGGGGGAGCGGGAGGGCTGCGCCTCCCCGGGTTAAACTCGACCGGCGCCCCGGCCTCACCGCGCCTTCCGTCCTTTGCAGGGCGCGCGGCGCGGGAAGCCGCTATGGACCGCGGCGGCCCCGCAGGCAGCCACCTGATCGCCAGCAACGAGCCCGCGCCACCGGTAGCCGCCACCCGAGACTCGAGCCAGGGACGAACCGGACCGGGGCCGGCGGGCCCAGGCGGTGGCGCGCGCTCGGGGGGCGGGAGGCCGGCGGCAGCGAACGCGGCGCGGGAGCGCAGCCGCGTGCAGACTCTGCGGCACGCCTTCCTGGAGCTGCAGCGCACGCTGCCGTCGGTGCCGCCGGACACCAAGCTGTCCAAGCTGGACGTGCTGCTACTGGCCACCACCTACATCGCGCACCTCACTCGCAGCCTGCAGGACGACGCCGACGCACCGGTGGACCCCGGACTGGGCGCCCTGCGCGGGGATGGTTACCTACACCCTGTCAAGGTAGGCGGGCAGGGCGCACTGCGGAGCCGGGGCCGGGAGCACGGCACCTTGACCGCGGGGTCTACCCCTGCCTGGGCAGATACCGCCCAGCTCTCACCCCTCCTTCAGGGTGAGGCGGGGAACAGATCAGGAGAGCGACCTCGGCCCGCGAAGGCACCCGTGGCGAGGTCCCCACTGCACAAGGCTACTCCTTGACGGTTTGCAGGTAAAGGGCTTAAACCCGGGCTGGCTTGGGTAGGGGAGTCTCACGCCCCTTATAGGATGCAACCTACAGGATTCCTTTCCTAGATGAGAAGTTTCTTGCGGGTGCCTGGTGGGGTGCTTGGTTGCACGTCCTGATAATTTTTAGTGTCCGAGTTACATTTATGAGCCTTTGAGGGTTTTTAATTTACATCATTGTTACCATTGTGGTGTTTATCAAATATTTGAAAAGTTTCAGGAATTAAACGGGGTGACGGAAGTATCTGCCCCTAACTAATCCTAGGAAACCAATGTTGAAAATTTTTTGTAAAGCTGGTAAGAACAAAAGGAGACCATTCTGCGTCCCCACACAGTAAATTTTCAGTCCGTTTTAATGAAGGTTAACGATCATGGACTAGACAACCACCAAGAATGTTAGAAAAACTATAATGAGTTTATGTGATTTTCATAATAAGTTGGCATATATGTTGTGTTCTGATTAAATATTCAAATTACATAATGTACAAAATTATCCAAGAGACTCCCTCTTGTATTTTTTACATTACATATAGGTAGAGTGGTCAGGGTTTTTGTTTAATACGGTATATATGATTATGATTCACTACCTATATTGCAGTATTTAAACTCTCATCATCCTTTTCTCCTAGATTTGATTGTTTTCAAATCTTACATTGATCAGGTTTTCTGTTCAAAATGGATCACCTTCCCTATGTTTTCTAAAACTAAATATTCAAATTTTTGATTCCACCATTCTGAAGCATTTTCTCTCTCTCTCTCTCTCTCTCACACACACACACAAATACAAAATTAGGATTTTGCCTTAAGTATATCAATGTTCAATAAATTATTGAATAATCATTATCGAATTGAGGGTAAAGTACATCCTCTAATATTAACTGAACTTAAAATTCTGTGGTAAGGTTTAACAAAATTTACTTTGCACATTTAACCAACAAGATGATAGACTCAAACTAGTTCAAATATTAAGTATAAAAATTTGAAATATCATTTATTCATAATTATGATAGACTATTCCATTCCATTCATGTGTTGTATAACCTCAGTTGGAAAGTTATTATTAATTAAGGGGTTTTGTATTACTATTGATATTAGATGCTACTAATCTATTAATATTAGATTGATGTTCGGTACATTAGATTGCTATTCAAATATATCATTAATATTAGATTTCTTTTGACTTGACATTATACTCTAAGGAAGTTTATTTTAACATTAAGTAGGCTTTAATACAAAAGACATCTGTTAAATGCCTCTTTGTGGGAGAGAGAAATCAGATGAGAAATCCAGTTGTTTTTCACCTTAGTTTCTTGCAGTGCTTTTTTGAATGAGTAATGTTAAAACCATAATTTTCATGTAACAATAAGCTTAACAAGAGTTTTTTTTTGCCCTGACTCCCGTACCAAATGTTTTTGTAGTCATATAACTCTTTAAAGAAAAATTAAATCTCATTTGTCCTCTGAATCAATTATTTTTATTTTAAAAGACAATCCTAGGGATAATGAAAGAAAGCCAAAGATTACCTCTTAAGGATGAAATTGATGATGGTTGAACAAGTGACTAGTCTATTTTAAAATCATTTACTGAGTGCCTGCTTTGTGCAAAGCACTGTTAGGAGAGTGACTACAATTAAGGGTAAGACTCAATCCCTGCCCTAAATGAGCATATAATAGAGACAAAGACAGAAATATAAATAACAGTATTATAAGAGAGAATGTTGTATGTGCCATAAGAGAGGCTATAACCATATGCAGTGGAGGTGCAGAGGAAAGAGATTTTACATACATAATTGAAACTGCCTGTAACACATTATTTTACAGAGACTACCAAAATGCTTAAATATTAAGTCTATCATTGATTAATCTAATGCCAAAGAAATAAAGATATTCTGATTATTTTGTACTTTTTGGTTTACTTAGTTAAAGAGTGTTCCAAAATGACTTTGTTTTTCTGCCTTACAACATAAGGGGGTCTTTACTTTGATCAAAGATCCATTAACAAGTATTTCAAGGCCATAATTTTGAATCATCAGTTCTTATTATCAGTATTGGGGATTTAGCACTTGTTAGCATTATTGGGAATTTACATTATGAGTACCTCAAATGAAATTGGAAGGTTTAAGAGACTGGAATCCCAGGGCATAGCCTAAAACAGCAGTTTTTATCCCTTTGGGATGTGAGCAGTTCTGATCAGCACCAGTGTCTGAAAGGGCAGTGCTTCTCCAAGGGAACAGGGGTATATTTCAGACACTTACATTGGAAGAAAAGCACAGATGGCTTTATTAATTGCATTACCCCTGGAGAATCATTGTTGATAACACAGATAAACAATAATTTCAAAAAATAAATACAAAGTTTTGTTATTTTGGAGTCATTTAACTCCAAAAACCAGGAATATATTTTTAGTCTTCAGTTTCAGAATCAGTTCTGGTTAATTGTATGAGTCTGCTAGATTGTTCTAAGCTAATGAAACTACATAATTTTAAGTATGACTTATTAGGTAAAGTAGAGGTCAGGATTGTGTTAATCTACACAATGCTAAAACAGACCATTGAGAAGTGAAATGTAAATCAGTCAGCTGGGTTTTTTGGCATGATGCTGACATGCAACCTAACCAATATTGTATTTATATTTTTATTTCTGACTCTTAAAACTATTTATGTGTCTATATTAAATTCATTTGAATAAAATCATTTGAAGACTTTTTGAAAATCCAGGAACACAAAGTTATTAAAAAGGGAAGTTTTATTAAGTACATGAAAAATCAGGCAAAAATCCACATATACATTTTCAGGTTTGCTTCATAAATTACTTACATACTAGCAAGGCTGTAAAGAACAGATGCCTTCACTTGTCTCCACTCTTGGTTGCATGATTTAGAGTGATTCTCAATACAGTGGAACCCAGGTAACACAGAGAACTAACAGGGAGCATTCAGTAGTATTTTTATTTTATTTATACTTAGATGTGTTTAATTCACATTCTCAAATTATTATTATCTACATTTTCAAACGTAGAATTCTCACATTACATTTGAGGTTTGAACATGAGATTTTTATGCTCATGAAAATGTGGCAGGAGTGTAAAAGATTGAAAAGCACTGGTTTATAATATGCCTAAAATTCTGCACTTGAAATTGATGACCTATGCCCTACACTATTTGCTACATATGAATATTAGTCAGCTCAGGCTGCAATAACAAAATACCATAGACTAGGTGGATTAAACAACAGAAATTTGTTTTCTCACAGTTCTAGAGGCTGGAAAGTCCAAGATCAAGGTGCTGGCCAATTCACTTCCTAGTGAGAGCTCTCTTCCTGTCTTGCAGCTGGCCGACTTAACTCTTTCTCAAAGAAGGGGAGCTCTCCCCCTTCTAAAAAGGCCACTAACCCTATCATGAGGGACCCACCCTCATGACCTCATCTAACCAAAATTACCTCCCCAAATATCATCACGTTGGGCATTAGAGCGTCAACAAATGAATTTGGGGGAACACAAACATTCAATCCATAATACCATGACACTGGATTTTTCAGTATAATGCAGGCCTTAAATCTGATCTAACAATGCCAAATCCAAACATATCAAAAAATCCCAGGCTAGTTTCTAAAACACTTCATGTTACCAACTGGTAGCAGGGATCTCAAGAATAGGACCAACATGATATACCCAGAAAGTACAAGAATTCACATCTATGATTTAAAAAAACAAAACCTGAAATGGATTTGCAAAAATAAGTAACACAGTGTCAGTCTTATTACTGTATCGAACATAAAATACAAGTTTGTTTATAGGAAGATTATATAGGAATGGACCAGTTAAATTCCAAGTAACACAGATGTTATATTTAATCTGTGTTAAAGTGTAGATTCCCAGCAGAATAATCTGAATTTAGGACTCTTAAATTCACTTATCCCATCTGGAGAAATAAAAATCACATGCCTACTTATTATTCCTGTGGCTACATTTTACATCTGGAATCCCAGTTTAGGTGACAGTAACTGTATTCAGAAGTATAAGGAAGGCTTATATTATTCCAGATAAGAACTGACTCTACCTTATACTTCTCCAAAGAGGTCCATTCTGATTTAAGTGGCCTGGAGTGTGACTTGGCCATCAGTATTTTTTAAAGCTCCCGTGTGATTCTAATATGCAACTTGTGTTGAAAACCCAGAGCTCTTACGGACTTTGGATTGTTAATAATTGTACCTCTGTTTGAGCACTGTGGATCATCTGCGAGGCATTTAAGAACATTTCATGGTGCTGTGTAACCAGCAGTCTGCCCATGAATGTTTGCTGGTGAAAATAGCCTGCTGCTCACAGCAGCATTTACTCTCTGGAGAGTGTGGGACCCCACTGCTGACCTTTAAGAGTTGCACTCTTTTAGTCTAAGGACTTACCTTTGTATTTAAAAAAAACAACAACAAAAAACCACTATTCCTCTGATTAGTATTCCAAGGACCTTAGAACTAAAATTATATGACCCTCCCCTCTTAAAAAAAAAAGTCCAACCTGAAAGTACTACCTATGTAGTATATTTTTTCATCATCATGCCTGTTTGGAAATTAATTGTATTGTTTGAGAGGCTGTCCATTTTAAAGGTAAATTTAGAAAAGACACAATCAGAATACAAATGCGATGATTACTGAAAGGTTAGAGCTGTGTGATGCCAGTACAAGCAGACATTTAATCTGGATGTTCTAGCTATATAACACCAAACATTCTAATATGTGCAACTTCAAGATATTGCTTTTAGCTAGATAAAATGTTTAGATAGTTGAATTAGTCACTTTTTTTTTTTTTTTTTTTTTTTTTTTTTTTAAATTTATTTATTTATTTATTTTTATTTTTTGCTGTGTTGGGTCTTCGTTTCTGTGCAAGGGCTTTCTCTAGTTGCGGCAAGCGGGGGCCACTCTTCATCACGGTGCGCGGGCCTCTCACTATCATGGCCTCTCTTGTTGCGGAGCACAGGCTCCAGACGCGCAGGCTCAGTAGTTGTGGCTCACGGGCCTAGTTGCTCCGCGGCATGTGGGATCTTCCCAGACCAGGGCTCGAACCCGTGTCCCCTGCATTGGCAGGCAGACTCTCAACCACTGCGCCACCAGGGAAGCCCTAGTCACTTTTCATTGTAGTCCTTTGACAAATGTAGATGCATAATACTTAACACATATAACTTTTTTTTTTTTAGTATTTTTTAAAATTTTTATTTATTTTCGGCTGCGTTGGGTCTTTGTTGCTGCGCGCGGGCTTTCTCTAGTTGAGGCAAGCGGGGGCTACTCTTCGTTGCGGTGCGCGGGCTTCTCATTGTGGTGGCTTCTCTTGTTGCGGAGCACGGGCTCTAGGCGCGCAGGCTTCAGTAGTTGTGGCACACGGGCTCAGTAGTTGTGGCTCGCGGGCTCTAGAGCGCAGACTCAGTAGTTGTGGCGCACGGGCTTCGTTGCTCCGTGGCATAGTGGATCTTCATGGCCAGGGATGAACCCGTGTCCCCTGCATTGGCAGGCGGATTCTTAACCACTGTGCCACCAGGGAAGTCCTACATATAACTTTTTAAAATATTTTTAAAGTCAGGGATCTTGTTTTAGGCTTAATTTTGTTTTAGGTTTAGTTTAACATTAAAACATTGTGGGTAGATATATTTTCCTACATTTAAATATATTCATTGGCCATGATTTTTTGCAGTTCTGGTCCACATGCACACGTATTATTTCATATAATTATAATCAAAGTCTGGGTATGTTTTGACTTTTATTATTAGCATTAATAATTTTATTATTAGCATTATTTACTTTTATTATTAACATTTTTTCGTGTCATCACTTAGACTTCATAATTACCATTGTTACTAGCTACATGATATTGCATTTGCATTGAGGTATTTGGAATTTTTAATATTATTTATTACACACTATATCTGTCACAGATACTAACTTTTGGATTCTTGTTTAAATATTCTTTTTCAGAAATGGCCCATGCGATCAAGATTGTACATTGGTGCTACTGGTCAGTTTCTGAAGCATTCTGTCTCTGGAGAAAAAATAAATCATGACAACATTCCAACAGACTCACAGCCTTAGGCTCTCCCCTGAGGGGGGCTGGTAGAAAGTGATGTCGTTGTTTTTAAATGATATGAAATAACTCTATATTTATTACATCAGACCTAACAAACATCATTTCTGAAAGTTTACATGTGAATCCATAGTTGGATGTTCAGATTTATCTAATCTAAATAAATGTGGAATGAAATAATCAGTCTGGTAAATAATGTAATAATAATAATGTAAAACACACAGCTTATCTATTCAGTGTGAGTCACTACTATATAGTGCAGGAGAAACTAATGGAAAAAAAGAAAGAGACATAGGAAAGCAAAGAATTGTGTATATATCCAAAGAATACACACATTTTCTGTAGTATATCTATTACAAACCGAAAAGCTAATATCTTCCTGGTTTAAAAAAAATAAAAGCTGGGTTTGTAAAACACCAGTCTTTCATTTTTGTGAAAACCAGTCTGTGCTTAATATTGGTCTAAGAAGCCGTTCCACTTGGAAGATCTGAGATCATTTATTCAGTTTTAGCTGAATATGTGTGAAAAGACTGTTGAGATAATATGACAATGCAGCAACTTCTACAACTATTTTTCCCTCTTAGGAAACTTGTTTGGAGTATTAGAAATGGTTTGCTTCCTAGGACAGGCTTGGCCACCTTCCTAGAGGATTATTAAATATCTTATTATGTTTCCAAATTGTGGAAGGCATTGGGAAACCCTGCAGCCCTGTGTGAACAGCAGATGGGTGTCACTGGGCAGCAGGGTTTGTCACCCTCCCCCCTGGTCACTCCATATCCACCCCACTCTCTTTCAGGTCCTGCACTAGGTGAACAGGTGCAGCTGTAGCCCCGTAGAGAGGGTGGCACATTCAGGCCTGTCAGGGGCCTCCAGCGAACCCCCGTGACCTTCACAGTCACAGCTTTGGCCAGGTCCCTTCTCCCCTTGTCAGCTGCTGTTCACAATCTACCTACTTGGCCCTTATGAAATGGGAGAAATCCTGTCTGATTTGGGAATTCTGGCGCTGATCTGCACCTTGAGGGGGTCTGAGGACACAGAGTGACCATCCTGTGATACAGGATGCCCTGATCTGGACCTACAAGCAAGGAAAGCCCTCTGCTATGGGCCTCTCCCACTGCCCTGCACATGAAGTGCCCAGGGAGCAGCTGTTCTGCCTGACTGAACCAGTGCTTTCAGTTTCACCAAAAGCTTGGGGGTCCTAGCTATGAAATGGAGACATTTGTCAGGGAACACACTGAATCTCAGAACAACAGGGTGCAACAGCGACACCTGGAAAAAAAAAAATCATCAGTCTCTTTTGTCCTGTCTTTGCTGATTTAGATTCCCTTTTATCTCCCTTTCTTGTTTTCCTCCTCACTCTTTACTAGTCCACTGTCCAGGTGTAAAGTTCATTCATTTCTCGATAACCCCCAGTTTTAAAGTTGCTGGATTGCATCCAAGATTATTAAATAGAAATGTGTATGAATGGACTTGTTTGAATTAAGATAGCAGCTGAACCACCATTTCATTTTCTCCTCCATTTAACTCCAGCTTTTGGCAGTGAAATGAAGTAAAAGACTATTTGAAGGCAAAAACTATCATTCAGTTGATTCGAGGATGATCATG
Source organism: Balaenoptera ricei (assembly GCF_028023285.1). Taxonomy (NCBI): domain Eukaryota; kingdom Metazoa; phylum Chordata; class Mammalia; order Artiodactyla; family Balaenopteridae; genus Balaenoptera; species Balaenoptera ricei. Next base: position 70,144,868 of record NC_082655.1, read on the forward strand.
TTTTGACTCATGTCTTACAGTTAGTTTGTAATTTTTATTATTTTAATGTGAATATACTCCTTGTAATGTGACCAAAGCATGTCTTTAAAAGAAAAGGCATACAATGAAAGCTGTCTACATATTAATATGTAGCAAAAATGTTTGTATATTTAAATATTTGTGAGTATATTTACCCACTCATATACCACTGAAAGGAATAAAAAGTAAAATGAAATGGATTCAGCCATTCACTATCATAAATTATTGGAATAAGAAGTGCTAAGAATAATCTTTTACCTTAAGGTATGAAATCAGAACTTCTTTAAAGTTACCTGGAACTGAACTGTAAACACTAAATGTGATAGCAAGAATTTCAGAAAAAAATGGTTTTATCGCTAATAATCTATTTGGTTATAGTTGTTAAAGCATTTAACTGAGGAAAAATTATGACTATTGTTGAATTATCAGACTTTTCTAAATCCTCCTGTTAAATCGTTAGTCATTGTCTTAAACAATATTACTTTTTATTTCTTCTTGTCCAGTTACAAATGTTTTAATGCCAAAGAACTATATTTCTGTCATAGGTTTTCATAACATTTTATTAAATTGCTAAATATGCTAACAGCTTTTGGTAGGTTGGGAAATCTGAGGTGAAATTGCGTATTTTCACCCAAAGTTTCAATGGAGCATGCTGTTTTAATTAATGGTGCATGGTCAAGATAAAGGATAAGATAAAATAAAGCACTAATTTGAAAAGTAATTTAGTCTGCTAAATTAACATCTGTCTCTATCGTCATTTAACAAATAATGAAGGTACACTTGAAAATCTTTCTAGAAGATAGATACCTACTTGGTATTAGCTTCTTCACCATGCTGTCCTTAGTGGAGTATATATAATAGGGTGGGGAGGGGGTATATCTGGATCACAGTATTATCCCATAATCTGCAAGGGAAGTTCTCACTTAAATTTCTGTCAGTTCATTCACCTCTCTCAGTAACAGTCACAAAAAAAAATTTACAATTCCTCTATAGTGATAATTTGGGGGGATAAGGAAGTACCTTTTTAGAAGCAGAACCAGTTCCAACAGACTTTAAAATATTGTTTCTTTTCCTGGTTGTAAAAATACTTGTAGTGCAGTTTATTGTATATCAGTTATATATCAGTAAAGCTACATTAAAAAACTCCAAATAGAACTACCATATGACCCAGCCATCCCACTACTGGGCATATACCCTGAGAAAACCATAATTCAAAACGATACATGTACCACAATGTTCATTGCAGCACTATTTACAATAGCCAGGACATGGAAGCGACCTAAATGTCCATCAACAGATGAATGGATAAAGAAAATGTGGCACATATATACAATGGAATATTACTCAGCTTACTTACTTATTATAATATTACTTATTATAAAAAGGAACAAAATTGAGTCATTTGTACTGAGGTGGATGGACCTAGAATCTGTCATACAGAGTGAAGTAAGTCAGAAAGAGAAAAATACCGTATGCTAATGCATATATATGGGATTTTAAAAAGCAGTACTGATGAACCTAGTGGCAGGGCAGGAACAGAGACACAGATGTAGAGACCGGACTTGAGGGCACGGGTGGAGGGGACGGGGAAGCTGGGACGAAGTGAGAGAGCGGCATGGACATATACACACTACCAAATGTAAAATGGATGGCTAGCGGGAAGCTGCTGCATAGCACAGGGAGATCAGCTCGGTGCTTTGTGACCACCTAGAGGGGTGGGATGGGGAGGGTGGGAGGGAGACGCAAGAGGGAGGGGATATGGGGGTATATGTGTACGTATGGCTGATTCACTTTGTTATACAGCAGAAACTAACACAACATTGTGAAGCATTTATACTCCAATAAAGATGTGAAATAAATAAATAAATAAAAATGGAAAAAAAAAAAGTATATATGTACCTGTTTTAAAAAACAAACTTAATAACAAAAAGAAATGAAGTGGAAAGTAAAAGTACCACAGTGGAGGTGGGTGTTTGGGCTAGAGCAAAGGTGAGGATATCTGTTTCACACGTTACTTGGTGATTAAAAAATACTGGTTTTACATTTTGATAAGGGTTTTTTGACCCAACTGCTTCAATCTGCAGAGTTACAGATATCCTAAACAGTAATTTTCTTATCTATTCATGGAGATTTTATTTAAACTTAGAAGAAGCTGTACGAAATAAATAAATAAATGCTGATTGTCCTCACGGAAATGCACAGTATTTTAGTTGAAATTGCTTTTTAGGCTAAATTATTCAATAATTTATCCTTCTTTCAAAAAACCTCATTTTATATTCACAAAAGCAACTAACCAGTTATTATCAAAGAGAAATTATTCAAGCTCTAGTAAGATCTCTTTTTTGGTTTGGTTTGTTTGTTTGTTTGTTTAGGGGGGAGGGGGAGAGGTATAGAGTTAACTCTATATATATTTTCCAGCAGTATTTAATCTTCTTCTTTAGTCCTCGGTGTGTCAATAGTGCCATTCTGAGGAAATAATCCAATACAGACAAAACATCTCCACCGTGGCCAACATAATTCCCTTAGAAATCAACACATGAATTGTATTTGGCATCTTTTAAGACAAATTGCTTCCTGGCTTTATACAAAATTGTATTCTTAGCTGGCAGGGAGAAGAAATGATAAGTCAAACAGATTGCTTCTGATCCAAATTCATGTATTAGATACCTTATTTTGAGAGAGGGGTTTAATCTAAATGCTCTTTCCAACTCTGTATAGCTTATTGCAAATTTTATCAATCATGTAATTTATTTGAAAACCTATGAACTTCAACTCTTCCAGCACTGGCAGATTCTGTCTTAATCTGATGACAAACTCTTTTTTTTTTTTAATCATTGATGCATGATGTGATATCTACAGTTTCCCAGATGACTTACCACTAGTAGTGTACTATTGCTGTCTTTCTCCATGGTACACACTTTTGATTTTTTAGTTTTGTTTTTTTTGTTATTGTAACCAAAAATATACAAAAGCTAAGATTCCAAATGTTTGAAAGGAGCACTAGGGGAATAGTATAAAATTGTATATCTCAAAGAAAATTAATATGTACTTTTATTTTGTTACATACTGGTAGCTCGTGGTCTTATACATGACTGTTTTACTGAAAAAAATAAATGCCCCTTAAATCCTATAGATTTGCTCCCTATAAACTTTGAGTACAGCACAGATGGTACTGCAGCACAGTTGGGAATGAGGGACATTAAATATTCTTGCCCGACTACATAAACCCGGGAAAGGCTTCCCTTCCTATGTTTACACAAGTCTTAGTTTCAACTCATAAGAGAAACCAGCTCAGTGAAATATACCTCAATCACTCAAACTCTTTCATTATAAATTATACCATAGCATTTAGCTGTCAGAAGCTTTTAAATTATAAACTGAAGAATAATCTTAACTATTAGGCTTAAAGATTATGTCAATAGTCATTTCCTGTGCACATGAATGTTACTGAAGAAACACGCATTCCTGCCCTCTCAGGACCAAGAACTATGTCCATGGGGAGGTCTGGGGATGGACTTAAATCACTTGTCTCTGTTTTTATGGCCATTGAAAACTGGGGGCCATCTAAAACAATGTGAGGTCTAAATAAGAACTGATTTTAAACCTTATTTTCAAATAAGTTCTGAAATCACTCAATTAAAAAACTTTAAATGTGTGCTATTATAAGGCATCGTAATAATTTACATAGATGGGTATATCATGTGGGTCAAATTTTTTAAATTAAGTTATATAATTTTTAAAGGCCCATGCAAGATTATCTCTACTCTGTGTGTAGCACATCTGCACCTCTTGCTGACTGTAAGCCCCTAGACCAGAGTCCTCTTGAAATGTGGGCAATAAACAAGTGAAAAAAAGTGGGGTTAATGGCAGAGAAGGAGAGTCAAGGGAGGGAAGAAAGGTGGGAAGCAGGAAGCTATTTCCATATCCTCCTTTCAGAAGGAGGAGGCCTGTTCCACCCGTGTCCAATCAGGCTACAAGTGTGATGGTCTGGGACATACAGGAGAGACTGCCTTGGAAAAGAGACCTGACTTCAGGCCAAGACCAATCGCTCACTGTGATAAGCACTAGGCTTAGTGTTTGCCCTCAATAAACTTCCCTTGTCTTATCTCTTTCTTCCCCTAGGCTCACAAAGTTGATGTGAAATAATAGCTAAGAAAATACATGTCGGCAGCTCAAAGCAAGACAGGTTTGTCTTCTCTGGCTGGGTGGATGTTAGAAGAAGGTTAAAGATGGCAAGGTGAAGCGTGACACAAAAACACAAGAAGCCATAAAGGAAAAGCTGGGTAATTTTGACTATAATAAAATAAATTCATAAAACAAAAGAAAAAACCATAAACAAGGTGAAAAGACAAAAAAACAAACAAACAAACAATAAAAAACCCTAGAGAAAAAAGTCACAACAGATGATAGTCACAGTAGTAATTTCCTTTATATAAAAGCAGCTCTCAGGGCTTCCCTGGTGGCACAGTGGTTGAAAGTCTGCCTGCCGATGCAGGGGACACGGGTTCGAGCCCTGGTCTGGGAAGATCCCACATGCCGCGGAGCAACTAGGCCCGTGTGCCACAACTGCTGAGCCTGCGCGTCTGGAGCCTGTGCTCCACAACAAGAGAGGCCGCGACGGTGAGAGGCCCGCGCACCGCGATGAAGAGTGGCCCCCGCTTGCCACAACTAGAGAAGGCCCTTGCACAGCAACGAAGACCCAACACAGCCAAAAATAAATAAATAAATAAATAAAAATTAAAAAAAAAAAAAAAAAAAGCAGCTCTCAGAATTTAAAAAGACCAGCAACTCAGTAGAAAATTCCACAAATGATATGAGTAGGCGGTTCATAAAAAGAAATCAAACAGCTAATATCTTTATGAAAAGACACACAACTCACCTATGATAAGAAATATAAATTTAAAAAGCAATGAAATAACATATTTCACCTATCAGAATGATACAAACTGTCCAGTTATAAATAAGTCCTGGGGATGTAATAGAGAGCATGGTAAATATAGTTAACAAGACTGTATTGTGTATTTGAAAGTCGCTAAGAGAGTAGATCTTAAAAGTTCTCATCGCAAGAAACAATATATAACTATGTGAGGTGATGGATGTTCACTAAACCTGTAGGGATCATCTTGATATACATCAAATCATTATGTTGTACCCCTTAAACTTATACAGTGTTATATGCCAATTATATCTCAATAAAACTGTTGGGGGAAATGGGTAAGTGATGATAATTTTTCTGGCATACTAGAGTTAACTTGTTTTAACCATAATGCTAGAGCATGTATGTTTTTAATGAAAATTAATCTTTGTAATTTTTATCCTCCTGCCTTTTTTTCCCTTTAATATTAAATGGAGAAATGTGAAATAAAAGAATGACACAAAGGTAAAATACCCGTTTTTGGTGAGGGTGGGGAAATGAGGATTATAGCACTGCTGGAGTATACAAGCTTTTTAAAAACAATTTTGCAGTATCTCTCAATATTTTATGTGTACACGTTCTGACTTAGCAATTCCACATTGAAGAATTTCACTAATAATATATGTACATTCACGAAAGTCTGTGAGAATAATTATTGCAGGTATTCATCACCTTTCACCCACACTCTGTAAACTTAGAAGTTTTCCCTGCCTTCTGTATTGGCTGCACCCAAGTAACCTATCAAAAATGCAAACCTGAAGATGTAATGTATTTACTTGTGCAAAACCATTCAATGGCTCCCCATCATGTAAGAGCAGGTCTAAACCTTTAACTTGGCTTATGAAACCCCTACCTATATCACTGCCCACTGTTCTCCACCACTGCCTATTTATACTTTAAGTTGTAGTAAACACACACACACACACACACACACACACAGAGCTATTTCATGCTTCAGTGCTTTTGTTCATCAATCATCAGTTGGTCCACAAATATTTTCTTAATACTATGGCAGGCATTGTTCATTGCTTACTATATCAGTTAGGAATTGCATTCAGCTGCTAACAAGGAAGACCGAACCATACTGGCTTAAATAAATTAGGACTTTATTCTCTCATGTAAAAAAAATCCACAAGTAGGCAGTCCAGGGCTGGTAAGATGGCTTCGTAAAGATATCAGGGGCCAAGGCTTCTACTTATTTCTCCTTTGCCAGAAGTGGGTCACAAGGTCACCCCCAGTTATAAGGAAGGAATATCAGTTTGGGTTTGGTGGCGGTATTTGCTCTAGCTAGTTTAAAAGGAAAGGGGTGTCTTACAAGGTATTAGTGACTTACAGAATCATTGGGATGAAACAAACTCGGGCTGGATTTACAGGAACAATTTCCTAAGTCATTCCATGGAACTGGGCTGCCAAAGCAGTTAATCTTCTGCCATGACCTGGACTCTGCCATCCCAGTGGAAGCTGCCCCTGCAGTGACTGACTCCAGAAACATGCGGCCTTTGCTGCATAAATGCCAGCACAACAGATGCCTCGCAGCCTGCTTTTCTCCTCTCATAACTCAAGTTAGAACTCAGATTTTTGCACAGATGCATTTGATTGGCAGGACCTAATTCACATCCATAATCCAAGCTGCAAAAGAGTTTTGGAATACTATATAATACTTAGCTTTTCATCCTCTGAAGTACAGAAACGCAGATAAAAGGAGGCTGGAGTAAGTACTGAGTGAGCCAGTTCTCAGCATCTACCACAGGAGGCAGGGGAAGCAGGCAAACAGATTGAAATAATAGGCTGAGACCAAGGACTGGGCACGTAACACAAACAAAATCAGGGTTCCATTATCAGGGAAGAAGGCTGGCGATGGCTACGGGATGGCAATAAGGGTACCTGACACAGTCTTAAGAAATCAAGGAAGCCTTCCTGAGAAGGCAAAGAGGGACAAGAAGAGCAGTCTAGGCATAGGAAAAACCAGGTGAGAAGAACATGCTGCTTTGAAAGAAAGTGCCTGGGGAAGAAGGATGGATACTTCACATATATTATCTCATTTAATCCTCACAACAATCCTAGGAATAAGTTATATTATTCCCAATTTTCAAATCAAGGAGGACCTTGAAAGGTACATTAAAGGATCTGGATTTAAGGGTAGCCAGAAATCTTGCATAGAAATGCAGAGGTATTGGGTACCAAGGAGCCATTCCTAAGCAGAGAGAAGAGTACAGAGTTCCAAACAACATAAAACACCATAACTATAACTAAAAAATAAAACAGACTGAGAAAAGTTATTTGCAATGCATGTAACTGTTAATCGACAAAAGATTAGTATCCAGAATATAGAAAGAAATCCCATAAATCAATTTTTTAAATTACAGATACTTCAATAAAAAATCGGGCAAAGCTCTGAAGGCTATGATTTACAGAAGAGAAAACACAAATGATTAAAAACATGAAAAAAATTTAAGAGAAAAGCAAAACATTCATAAAGTTATCTTTTCAACCTTATAGCAAATGCAAATTAAAATAACAGTAAATACCATTTGATATTTATCATATTGACAAAAATGTTTAAATTCTGAGAAGAGCAAGTTTTGACAAGGAAGTAGAGCAACTACTTGGAAAGCAATTGACTACATTATGTATGAAGATGCATGTATCCTTCAACCCAGCAATTCAGCTTCTAGGGACAAAGGTGTCCTGGGAAAGCTAATTGTTAATTATTCAAGCATTCAGGTATCTTGTGAACTAGTTGTTAGTAGCTTGAAATCGCCAAGATGTATTAATAGCGTGGATATCTGCAAACGCTACAAATCAGGGTTTTGTTTTAGGGGGTTTGGGGGTTTGTTTGTTGTTGTTTTTTTTGGAGATCCTGTTGACCAAAATACCACCGGACATAGAGAAATTCATGCATAAATACAAGGAGACGTCGTAGAAAAAACATTCAGAATCTACGCTGTATTTAATTTTAACGGGGTGTTAATTTCAGGACATAATTTGTATTAGATCATCACTGAGGTAAAATAACATCATACTTTAACCTTAGTTTGAATTTTTCAATTACTTCCACATTCTCAACTCTCGATGTAATCATTCTTAAATAATTTTTTTTGAACAGTAATAAAAGTGTATTATTTCACATGACAAGAAGATGGCGTGGCTCCCTGGCTGCTTAACTTGGTGACTATTCGATGTCTTTAAGTTGCTTGGTTCCTTCCCTTCCCACTTTGCCATCTACAGAAGCTCCCCTCATTTAACAAGAGGGCTGCAGCGATGCCAGGAATTCTTTCACCGTTGATCGATGACGATCATATCTAGGGGAAGAAGAGCTGTTTCTTCCCACAGGTGCCTTTTCATCAAAGAAGAAAACTCCCTGAAGTTCCCTAGCAGACTTCCCCTCAGGTCCCTTTGGTCAGCTTGAATAATTTTAATAACATTCCATTACATTCAGAATTTGTCATAGGATTTAAGTAGTTGTTTGCAAGGCTTACTTGTAACATAAAAGTTAAATTTTTAAACAGAAAAGGAAAACCCTAGAGTCTCACATTGACAATTAAAGCCACTCATTATTTTAGATCCGGGCAGAAATCGTAAGTAATTTAGGTAATTTGCACCGAAATTATCTCGGTAAAGTTCATGTACTTCAAGTGTTTAAGAATCAACTTTCATTCAGATCAGTGCCCTATATTCTGACAACTTAATGTATTTTTCACAGATTTAGAACTTTAACCTTGACGAGAGGTATAAATGCTGTGATTATCTTAATGTCAATATTATGTTTAAAAATAATCTTGCCTGAGGTAAAAGGATCATATATATGAAAGTCATGCATTTATGACTAGGGTCATTTACATTTCTCTTGCTTAACTCTATTTTGACATGCTTACCATTGAGCAAGGGAAAGCACAAGCATATGGTTATTATAGCCAACTTCCTTCCAGTTCCAACCTCATTTTTTGCTGCAAACATCTAGGGGAACCAGGAGGTTCTCCAAGTCATTCACTAATATGAAAAAGACTGAAGGCCAAATGTATTAATTTACTAATGAGATTTACATGTGTAAGTGCAGACTATAGATTCTGACAGCTTGTAAGGAAATAATATCCTATATGCCCTGAATCCACACATATGTCTCTCTACGAGATGTAAACTTTCTAAGATAATCCAAGTTATACTATCAAAAAATAGCTATTTTTCTAAAAGTTACTTTTGATAGGGACGTCCCTGGCAGTCCAGTGGTTAAGATTCCGCGCTTCCACTGCAGGGGGCACGGGTTCAATCCCTGGTCAGGGAACTAAGATCCTGCATGCTGCATGGCGTGGCCAAAAAAAAAAAGTTACTTTTGATAAATCACTATATCATATTTAAACCATGACACTTTGCCCTTGAAGTGGTTTTAGTTGTATTTGCAACTGGCAGCGTTAACTCACTTCAGCAACTTGGAGACCAGCAACCCCCAAGGATGTGCTCCTTGCTGGAGAATACCAAACACTTGTTATGATGCCAGTCAGGGAATGATGGCTGAAGGGGCAAATCTTAGAAATGGTATATTTTTGAAGTCAGAGAAGAAAATGTACTACTTTAATAATTTTTCAACTTGATTTAATTTAATTATAAAATTGCATACACATAGTAAAAATCCAAACAGTAGAGAATGGTATACAATAAAAAATTAAAATATCACTTTCCCCACAAGCCCCAAGTTTCACTCCCTAGAGGCATGCACTGTAAAGTTTCTTCTGTTACCTCTCAAAAATATTTTATGTATAGTCATATAAATGCATGTTCTTTTTATTTAACCAAAAATGGGATTTTACTAAATACCTCCTGCATCTAGCTTTTAAAATTTAATATACCTTGAAAAAAATTTCCAAATCAGCACATACTCATTTATTTATGCATTCAAGGGATATTTATTAAGTATTAGGTACTAGGAATAAAAAGGTAAGCAAAACAGATAAGGTCTTCCCTCTCACAGAATGTATATTCCAGTGAGGGCAGCAAAAGTATATGTTTTTTTTTAGAGTATAATTACAGATTATGAAGGAAACAAAAAGGGGGATGTTTTATAGTAGACCCACTTTAGATAGGTGGGGCAAGTGTGGTCTCACTGAGAAGCTGACATAGAAGCTGAGATCAAAGAAAATATTAGTCACTCAGAAAACTGGGACAAGAGAATTCTAGGCAGGAGCAAAGGCCTTGAGATGTGAAAATTGTTTGGCATGTTCCAAAAACTAAGCGTAGGCCAAGGTGACTGGTGTGTAGCAAGAGAGGGAAAGCAAGAGATGTGGTAAGCCATGTGAAAGGCGTGGATCTTTTTTCTCTTTTTAAAATATTTTGTATTTAATTTTATTGTGGTAAAGTATACATAACATAAATTTATCATTTTAACAATTTTTAAGTGTACAATACAGTGGCATTAAGTATACTCACAATTCAGTCACAAACCATCAGCACTATCCATTTCCAGAACTTTTTCATCATTCCAAACAGAAATTCTGTACCCATTAAACAGCAACTCCCCATCCACTCTTCACCCCAGCCTCTGGTAACTCCTGTTTCACTTTCAATCTCTTTGAATTTGCTTATTCTAAGTACCTCATATAAGTGTAACCATACAATATTTGTCTTTTTTTGTCTGGCTTATTTCACTTAGCATAATGTCTTCAAGATTCATCCATCTTATAGCATATATCAGAGTTTCCTTCCTTTTTAAGGCTGAATAATACTCCATTATATGTATGTACCATATTTTGTTTATCCATTCGTCCATTGATGGCATTTGGGTTGTTTCTACCTTTCGGCAATTGTGAATAATGCTGCTATGAACACTGTTGCACAAGTATTTGAGTCTCTGCTTTCAATTTTTTAGGTCTATACCCTGAAGTTTTCCACAGTGGCTGCACCACTTTACATTCTCACCAGCAATGGTGCATGGGTTCCAATTTCTCCACATCCTCGTTAACACTTGTTATCTTGCTATTGTTTTTCAAATAATAGTCATCCTAATGGGTGTGAAGTGGTATCTCACTTTTTGAGATTAGTTTTGATTTACATTTTCTTAATGGTTAGTTACATGGCGCATCCGTTTCATGTGCTTATTGGCCATTTGCATATCTTCTTTGGAGAAATGTCTATTCATGTCCTTTGTCCATTTTTGAACTGGGTTAAATTTGTTGGTGCTGTTGAGTTGTAGGAGTTCTTCATATATTCCGGATATTAATTCCTTATCAGATATATGCTTTGCAAATATTTTTTTCCATTCTGTGGATTGTCTTTGACAATCTCTTGATAGCGTCTTTTGATACACAAAAATTTTTAATCTTGGTGAAGTCCAATTTATTTTTTTCTTTTGTGGCCTGTGCTTTTGTGTCATTTCCAAGAAATTATTGACAAATCAGTAATAGTGGCTCCCACACCTGCCCACCCAGCAAAGGCCTGGTGAAGGTGGCTGCCCACGGTGAAAATTAGGTGGTGGAAGTAATATCCGTCCAGGAGTCTGTGATGGCCGGCTGAGGCCTAAGCCACCACTTAACAGAAAATACAGTGCCTCCTTGGGGCCCCAAAGAATTTTTTCCCCCCTACTCTTGGCCTTCTTGGATATGACATCCTACCTTCACTCCATCCCTTGTGTACTAAGTAAACATTGGCCATGTCCTGCTTGGCTGGCATGATGGTAAGGCCCATCTGCTTTTCTTTGAGGTCTGGTTCACTCACAACTTGATCACCTAATCACATATGTTCTTTCTTTCTAAACTTTCATAATTATTTTTCTAAAATGAAAACTCTAATCATGTGCTTTTAATAATTTTTTAAGGCTAAAACTTACACCATGACCCATCATATGCTTCACAAATAGGCCCTGCACACTATGTCACACTCCAGCCCCACGAAGGGGTTCAGAGGAAAGTTCAGTGCTAATGATATTGGCGGTCTTTTTCAAACAAAGAATTTTAAGCCCCTGTAAAGCATTCAACAAAAACTTTATATAAATGTTACCAACCCGGGCTCTTGGACTCTTTAATCAATAGATATTGATAAGGGTCCAGATGAGAATTTCAGGCAAGGCTTCACTGGGGCTTGTGCTACAGCACAAGGGAGCGAAAGAAGTACAGGTGCCCTTGCTCGCTCCCAGAGAGGAGCTGCTTGGGAGCTTAAACGCGATAACAAGCGGGGAGGGTCTGTGGGTTGGTCAGGAGGCGTGGCTTAGGTGGTCTGCCCACCCCCCTTGGTGGTGCCCTGTGCAGGGATCATGATTTTTGCTCCCAGCACCTCAGAAGTGGCAGTTGGTTTGTGGCCAATTTGTATCTTATTACTCATAATTGCCCCAACTGCACATGTATGCAGTTATTTTTAGTCCCTCATAGTTTCTTTCAGGTGCAAGCACTGGGTTAAAGGGTCCCAGGTCCCAGTCTATCACATAAAGTGAGTATAATCACAATTTGTTTTGCTAGGTTTAGATTTTCACACCATGTTTCTTTGAGGCAAATATATTCTGCCCTGGATTTTGTATCAATTTCTTGGATTTTGTTAACCAAGAATTCCAAGAACAGAGACCTGGATGAAATAAAGAGGCGTTTATTTGGGGTTTATTAGGACTGCAGCCCCGGGGATACAGCCCCAGGGAGCACTTGAACTGTGTTCTGCCACACTACAAAGTGGCGGAAGCTCGTAAAGGCAGAAAACCATAAGATTACATAAATGGTTTGTCAAGAATTAGGATTGGAGCTGGCAAGAAGTAAGGGTGCTTGCTAAACATGGATTGTTTGGGCGTTGAAATGATTACATAGCTGCCATAGGTAGCGGGTAACCTTTGAGACTACAAAGTTGCAGCTAGCAGCTGCTAGCACATACTGTTTTGAAAACATCTGGTGGTGTCCTGAGTTTGACACAGTGCAGAAAATCGAAGTTCTCAGTGATGCAGGAACATGTCTGAAACCACACCCAACACTGTCCACCCAGCTCAATTTTGAATGCCTGGAACCATAGTTACTCCATTTTGATTTTTAAATGACTTAAAATATGTCATCAACTTCCAGTTTTCACAGGACGGATGATGTGTCTTTTACGGATTCAACTGCTTAATTATATGCTTTCATATGTATTCTTTCTGGAAACAAGATCATCAGCCTGTCTCCTCTAGCACTAAGCCTAATGCTATGCAACCAGAACTCAAGATACAGCGATTGCGAGACACAAGCGTAATAAAACACAAAGCACGAAAATCTACAGCAAATTATAACATGTTCATAAAAACAAGGCAAGTGATTGCTTTATGAATGCTTTTTCTTAACGCTCTACTATTATTATCAATCAAATTAGTAACAATAGCTACTAATATAGAGGAAATGTAACAGCTCCTTTTTTTTCTAGTAAATAGTTCTTCTGTGTGTGTTAAGGGGTCGATTCCAGATGCCCTTACTCTAAATTGGGGTGTCCAATACCACCACTTTTTAAAGTACTGAACTACCCGAGGGTAGAAGACCAAGCAAATATAACTAGGAATGGGAGACCCTTTCTTTTTAGAGCATTTTCTGCTTGCTTGGATCCATTACAAACTGGTAGACTAATCACTTACATACTCAAGGGGAGAGCTCACAGCGAGGTCCTCAGGAGCCTCGAAAACCTCTGTGGAAATTCCCAAAGCGCATCCTCTGCCGGCCATGTAAACTTGCGGCGCTGCCGGAGTGCGCCGGCTGTAGGGGCGGGGCCAGGGCCGGAAGGGGCGGGGCCAGGGCTGGAGGGCCCAAGCGCCCCTCCCGGCCGCGGTGCTTTCTTTTCTGCCGCGCCGCCGGAGAAGGAAGGCGCTTCGGGCACCGTCGGCCTTGCGGGCGGGGCGGCAGCGCCTACGGGCCTGTCGCCGGGCTCTTTGAGAGGGTGGGGGAGAATCCCTGCGGTGTTAGATCCTCTTCTTTTTTTTCTGCCGGGAACCTGGCTCCGAGCCAGAGCGCATGGGTCCGCCTCGGGCCTCTCCGCTCTGTGGGTCTCGAGCCCGGGGCCTCCATCCCGATGCCGTCCGTCCACTGCCGGGCACAGCGGAGCGGTCGGCGCGGCCTCAGCCTCAAGGTCATGTCAGGAGGCCCCCCTTCCTCTCCCCCTCCCCAATTGACGCAGCCTCGAGCTTTCCTCCGCGCCGTCTGCTCAGTCGCATTTTGTGAGTATGTCGGAGCTGACCCTTCTCCTTAGTAAGCGCCGATTTCGACTGTTCTCAGCTCAAACTAAGTAAGGGCCTTCTGCGATTCACTCGGTTCTGAGGCGGCTGGAAGGCGCGGTGGGTGTCTTGGCCGAAGCCCTTTTATATCCCCAGTAAAGCTTTGTGTGCGGCCTAGATGGTTTCAGGGTCCCTTAAATGGGCGCTCATTTATCCTTACTAAGGAAACGTTCTGTAGTGGGGGAAGGGACCTTAGGTCTCAAGACAACCTTGACCTACCTGACTTTGTGATTGGTTTCTAAATTTGTTAACAGAGCACAGTTTACCTACTAACAATGAGTTTTGGTCTCGACGCAGTGGAGCATTGTCGGCATTTGTTCCCGGATCTTCCTTTGTAAATATGCTCTGGAGACGTGGCATTGAAGTTGGAGAAGAATCCGTACAGTATAGGAGGCCCTTAGGCTGTAAATGCCGGCTATACCCTTAGATGCTTCGGGTCACAGAGATTTCTGGATACAATACAGAAGAAACCGGTCAAGAACTGGGAGACTGGAAGAACTTTTGCCTCTTCAAAAGCAAAGGTATAAATGAACCTTGTCCATGGGACTTGGTATCGTCATGCGTTTGTTTGTTTGTTTTCCTCCCCCCAATTTGAAATACAAGTTGTTTCATCTAAATCAATCCAACGGTTAACTGTCAACAAGGCAAATGTGATGGCTGGTAGTAGTTTGTATTTGGTATTACAGTCATCGTTTTTGAGGCCTGAGTGGCTTGAATACTATTTTCATTGCTAAGTGTTGGTATTTTTAAAAATTTTACAAAATAAATGTTTGAGTAAAGTTTTGATAATGTATGTAAGTTCTTAAGCATAATAAATACACAAGAGCCCACTGATCCATTTAAGAACTGGGATATTATCAATACCATAACATCTGTTTGCTTCCCTATCCCATTCCTTCCTTCCTTCCTTCCTATCCCATGCCTTCCACCCTGAGGTGCCCATCATCTGGGATTTTGTGCCCAGACTCGGTTTTTTGAGGGGAGTAGGGTGGATAGCAGTTTTATTATACATACATATCCCTAAACATTCTTTGTTTTAGGCCTTAAACAAATAGGACTTGCATGTATCAATAGTTGTCAGAAGTGCCATGAATCATATATTAAACTGAAGTTTTACAAGTTGGAATTATTCGTAACCAATAGTATGTGTTCCTAATATTATGTGAAATATCTCAGCATTTCAAGACTTGAAAATGATAAATTGTCTTGCAAGGCTCAACATTTGATATGTCTTCATAAATCATTTCCAACAGCTGTCCAGTTCAATGATTTATCCTCCTGGGGTTCTGTAGGACATGATCTGTGGCCCTGGCCATGCCCTTTACAGTACATAAATATGCTTTCAGGCAACTTGGGACTTAATTCTACAGGACTGTGTCCAGTAATGATGTCAACATAATGTATCTCTGCTCTGAAACTATATTAGATCTGCCATAATAATGCTCTTAGAGGTCTGCACACTTGTTTTTATATATCTAACCTTTAACCTGGCTCATCTCATTCTTGTCAAGCTCTGAGGCAGAAAAGCAATGGCTGGGTACTCATTAGGACCATCATGTCTTAAAATCTGTACTGCCACAGTAAAAGAACATCATAAATATATCCATCATTTTTGCCCATGCTAATGAATCCATTTCCAGCTTGGAAAGATCATTTATGGAATTATTAGGGCCTAACCACTCAAAAGGACTAACACATCCTCAAGTCATTATCGATATTTAAAATTGGGGGCTTATCAGTTTGACTACCAAAAATAAGTATAATTAAGCAGCAAGCACGTTCTTTTGTTCCTTCAGAGATGTGTTAAACAACAGACAGAAAATGACTCCACTATATAGTCTTAATGTTAGTAGTTTTTATTATAAATTTGATTGGGAGTCAGGAAGATTGCAGGTGTTTTTTGTTTTTTTTTTAATGGCTCCTGATAAGAATGGGAAAAAAAAATCCTACTGGACCATACTACATATAAGATGGCAGAAAAACAGATACAAGTACAAATGAGAATTCACAATGAAATATGTTTAATTTCTAGGTACAACAGAGCCTATGAGTTGAAGATGAATGAAGGTCGTTGTGATAAATGTTTCCCAAAAACTTGTCATAGAGGATGGCTGTGCACGTAACAAGGTACCAAAAGTTATAATGTTAAATTGTGTGCTTTTTTATGTGTTTGTGGTATTGTTCCTGAAGCGCAGTACCAAAAATGTTTAATAACTGGCACAATGATGACTTACTTTTTGCCGTTTACCCAGCTGAGGGTATCTTTGAAGAAATAATTTAAGACTGAGATGCCAATAATATATATTATGTGAATTACTCAAATATAATGCAGTTTTTTATTAAAATGGGTGAAATGTTCTTTTCAGCATATAAGTACCTGCAGATGAATGTTCAAGTCCTTAGCAGTGGTGTTTAAAAATTCTTCATTGCCTCAAGTAAGTAATTAAGATTTGTCAAGCAACCACATCTAGAGATAATTTGAAAGTACCTGATAAATTCTAAAGGGCTGAGGCCATTTCCTGTTAAAGGTGCCTTTGTGTGTCAGGTTTTGATTTTCTTCGAGTTTTGATTATGGATTGATTTTCACTGTTGGTTTCTGATTTTTTTCCAGAGGTGTGGCATACAACATTTTGGAAGGGAAAATGAAGAATTGGTCAAGAAGACATGAATTAAAGCAAATGACGAAAATTAGTATTTTATTTAACATTGATCATCTCACAATAAATTATGTAGAAAAATATAAGTTCAAATGATTTTAATTGCTGGGCAATAAAGTCTGTTTTCTTTAAAATATATCAGGTCTTTAAACAGCTTCATTTTCTTTTTTTTTAGATTTTTTTATAAGTTTATTTTATTTTACAAATTTATTTATTTATTTATTTTTGGCTGCATTGGGTCTTTGTTGCTGTGTGTGGGCTTTCTCTTGTAGCGGCGAGCAGGGTCTACTCTTTGTTGCCGTGTGCGGCCTTCTCGTTGTGGTGGCTTCTCTTGTTGCGGAGCGTGGGCTCAGTAGTTGTGGCTCGCGGGCTCTAGAGCGCAGGCTCTAGAGTGCAGGCTCAGTAGTTGCGACGCACAGGCTTAGTTGCTCCGTGGCATGTGGGATCTTCCCGGACCAGGGCTCAAACCCGTGTCCCCTGCATTGGCAGGCGGATTCTTAACCACTGCGCCACCAGAGAAGCCCCTAAACAGCTTCATTTTCATAGTTAGTAGTCAGACTTGTTTTTAACATACTTTAGGGATAGTATATTCTTGTCAATAACTAGCTCCTCTGTGGATAGTGATTCTCTTTGAAGTGTCAGGTGGTGGGCAGCTGAGGAGACTTTTTAGTACATCCAGTTCTCATACCCTTTCTGGCCTTATGGGGTTTCTGGAGAGGTGCTAATCACCGCGTACTAAATAACTGAGAGCCTCCCCTTCAGAACCTGCTGTTCCTGAAAAACAAGCATAGTTGACCCTTGCCCCTTAGGGGCGCCAACCCTCCTCAAAGTCAAAAATCCAAGTATAGCTTTATAGTGCACCCATTGTATCCAAGGTTCCACATCCTCTGATTCAGTCAGCTGCAGATTGTATAGTGTAGTATGTATTTATTGAAAAAAAGAAAATCCACCCTTTATGTGGACCCATGCAGTTCAAAGCTGTGTTCAAGGGTTAACTAGTTGAAATTTTCTCAACTCCTTAAATTACCCATTATAAGTAAAGGTTTCACCTATGACCTACAGATTTTTTAATTTTAATTTTATTCTTGGTTTGCTTTTACATTTGTGAAGTAAAAAGGATTTGGGAATTAATTTAGGACAAATTAGGATTTGTCCTATTCCTAGTATTAGTAATAATATTCTAGATTAAGGCAAATAGCGACTGGACAGTCCAATCTGTCCAGGGCATGCAAATTTACAAGAATTCAAAAACAACTGAAATCCTACCCAGGTGAAGATTTAAATTTAGCTAAATCTTGCTTTTCCCCTGTTAAGTCCCACAGTACATAAATTCCTTGCTTTTATCAAGGTTATAATTTCAATATGGTAAGTCAAACAGTATAAATTGTACAGCAATATCTCATCACTTCCCATCAGAGGCAACGTTTTTTTTTGAAAAGCACTTGTTATTTAATGAATCTCCCACCATGTGGCTTCAAGCTACCAGGACACAAGCCCCACCGACACCCTTAATCTTCTCCTCAGCCCTTCTGCTGAAGAATTTGGCCTTCACGATGACAGGCTGCTTCGGGAGCTTTCCCTTCCCCAGAACTTTGTAGAAACTGATGGCACCACATCAATGATCGGAACAGCTCCAGTCTTGTTCTGGGCAGCATTTACCCGTGTCTGCTTACTGACCAAGGTCCACAATTTATCAAGGTTGACAGTTAGGCAGAAGCTCTGGTTCTTCTTTAAGTGGTAATGCCTCATACCAACTTTTCCAAAGTATCCTGGGATATTTGTCGAAATTGAACCTGTGGTGATGCATGCCACCAGCATTACTGCGGCCTCCCGGGTGCTTACGGTGTTTGCCTAACATTTGAAAACCATTTTCCCCCCAGTGTTTGATACTAGTCCTTTCATTTCATCAACAGAATCTGAACACTTCACAAGTGTAAAATGGGGGCCATTTTATGGATCCTAGTTTTATAAAACATGTTTTGATTTCATCCCATAGAGAACAAAAAACTGAAATGTAGTATATAAGAAGCCACAAAATAAGGTCTTTAATTTGTAATACATGAATTTTTTTTAGACTAGGTTTGCCTTCTGAAAACAACACTGTATAGTCTCTGGCACTAGTGGATATTCAGTAAATACTGTTGAATGAACGGCTAGGAAATAAAGTAATAAATGACTTGTTAAAGTCCTCTAGAGAGTGAGAGAGCTGTCTGCCTTCACGGTTAAACTCCATGAAGTACCTATTTCTAAAGAATTGATGCATGACAGTGTCTTGGTTAATAAGGTGGCAATTTTGTGATGACATTTTCCTTTTAGTGAGTAGAATTGTCTTTTTTATTAAAACTTTGGAAAATAAATACAAGGATTTGGGGATTTTACAAGATAAGTATATTTTTGCACGGTGTTCCTACCTTTTCAGAGCAGATATCTTCCCTCCAAAAATGAAGACAGGGTTTGCAAATTGGTTTCTTTGCCTTTTGGTACCTTTCTTGTAACTAGTTAGGTTTAAGAAGCCAACTACTGCTCCTTGATTCAATGGAACTTACTTTTTTTCATTTAACGTGGTTTAAAAATGGAAAATTTCCAAGGCTTTTCCTGATCCCATAAGTAGGGCTTCTAAAACAACATAATAGACATGTCAATATCTAGCATGAAAAGTCCTTACATTGAAGGCTTCTGGTTATATAAATGCTGTTATTTACTCATCAATTTTTCAGGTTCACAAATGAAGAAAAAAATGGTTTTACTTTGTAAGTAAATATTTAAAGTGTTATTGCCATCTTGTGACAAATAGAGGGAACTACACAAAAGTTACTATTTTTTTTTTTTTTCCATTGCTTAGTTTGCAACATTCTTTATATTTTAATCTGTGGACAACTGGTACACTGGGCTAACCAGAAGTTTTTTTAATAAGATTATCCTAAATTATAAATTTCTGCTGTTGGCTTTGAGATTTGTATTAGTGTTTATTCCATTAGCAATTAATTTGAAGAAATCATATTTTATATTTTTTAAGGTGGCATTCTAATGTACCCCTACACACATTACCTGAAGCATTACTTCAAAATCACTCACACTTTTTTCCACTGCTTAAAAAGGAATGAAGAAAAAGAATTTCCTCAGATTGCCTATTCATCGCTAGCAAAGATAGCTGTCCCAGGTCCATATGTGGCAATAAACTGCTGGAGCTGTTGTTGGCACTGAGTCAGATAGATATCCCTTTGCTCTAAATATTCTTCATTATACAGTTCAAATGGAAATACTGCATTTGGAGCAACACAAAGTACAGCGGCCCCTAAGTGAAGAAAGAAAAAGTATAAATGAGAAAAACTTAAAGTGCTAAATATGAAATCATATTTTCAACAAAATACTGAAAGTTTTACAATTAAGTTCTGATCTATCTAATAGAGTATTTCAATAGCTATTATTTAAAAAAAAATTTGAGACCCAGGAAACAGGTTCAGTAAATGCACAAACTGGTACCAGGGTCAATGGAAGAAACATTGATGTTTAAATTTTAAAGTTTGGAAACTATAGACATTTGTCATCCATTGAAATAGCCATTAGTGTTCTGAAGCTGAATAGTGATGTGAGGAGGTGGAAAAAGTAAGGAGAGAAGGTACTGGAAGGTAGAGAAACAATAAAAATCTATGGAATAGAAGAGAAATAACCTTGCGTATATATTTAAATGATTTTTGAAAAGGGTGTCAAGACCATTCAATGGGAAAAGATGGTCTTTCCAACAAATGGTGCTGTGAAAGTGATATCCATGTGCAAAAGAATGAAGTTGGTTCCTTACCTTACATATAAAAATTAATTCAGTGAATCAAAGACCTACATGTAAGAACTAAGACTATAAAACTCTTAGAAAAACACACTGGGGAAATGCTTTATGACATTGAATTTGGCAATGTTTTCTATGATATAACACCAAAAGCACAGGCAATGAAAGAAAATAGATAAAATAGGCCACATCAAAATTTAAAACTTTTGTGCATCAAAATTACAATCAACAAGTGAAAAGGCAACTCACAGAATGGGAGAAAATATTTGCAAGCCATGTATCAGATAGGGGGTCTACAACTGAACAAGAAAACAGCCTGAATAAAAAATGGGCAAAAGACTTGAATAGACATTTCACCAAAGAAGATATACAAATGGCCAATAAGTACATGAAAAGATACTCAACATCAGTAATCATTAGAAAAATGCAAATGAAAACCACAATGAGATACCACTTCACACCAGTAAGAATGGCTACTATCAAAACCAAAATGAAACAGAAGAAAGTAACATGTCTTGGCAAGGATGTGGAGAAATTGGAACCCTAGTGCACTGTTAGTGGAAATGTAAAATGGTGCAACCCCTAAGGAAAACAGTATGGCAGTTCATCAGAAAATTAAACAGAATTACAGATCCTGCAGTTTGGCTTCTGGGTATATACCCAAAAGAGTTGAAAGCAAGGTCTCAAAGAGATATTTGCACACTCATGTTCATTAGCAGCATTATTCACAATAGCCAAAGGCAGAAGCAACCTAAGTGTCCATTGATGGGTGAAGAGATTAACAAAATGTGGTATATATATGGACAACGGAATATTATTCAATCTTAGAAAGGAAGTTCTAATGCATGCTACAACGTGGATGAACCTTAAGGACATTATACTATGTGAAATCAGCCAGACAAAATAGGACAAACATATGATCCCACTTAGATGAGGTACCTAGAGAAGTCAAGTCCAGACAGATAGAAAGTAGAATAGTGCTTGCCAGGAGCTGGGGGACGGGGAGAATAGAGAATTATTGTTTAATGGGTATGGAGTTTCAGTTTGGGAAAATGAAAAGGTTATGGAGTTGGTGTGAATGTCCCTTACACCACTAAACTGTACACTTAAAAATGGTTAAGAAGGTAAATTTTATGTTATGTATATTTTACCACAATTGAAAAAACAAAACAAAACAAAATCTTTGACTAATATTGCAGAAGTTAAGCTCTTAAATTCTATTTCATTGATTCACTGAATGAGTACCTAAATGTAACTGGCTGGGAGTACAACTGCTGGCCAAGCAGACAGTGCCTACCTTCCTAGAGCTGTCTGTCATTAGTAAACACAAGTAGCCTCAGACTTCTGTGACCGCTCCCTGTACTGCTTTACCTTACCTGAAACCTTGCTGTCCCTTGAGAACACTGCTTTCCTTGCGGCTCTCAAACACCCCTCATACCTTAGCGTCACAAGAAAGAGTCAGTGCCTAAATTGCTGCACATTTGCGGCTTCCAGACCATTCTTTCCTCTTGTTAAAAATCTTTCTTCCTTTGATGCCCAGTGCCACCTGGGCTTTATCACCCTCCCCCCTTGCACAGTGAAGTCAACAATCAGCTCTCAGTACTTGGCTCACAATCTTCCTCTGTTCCCTAATACCTGCCATTCAGTGATTTCCATGTGAATGACCCATTTAACTGCCAATCTTCAAGTGTCCTGACCTTTTCCCTCTACCTCCACCACACATTCCCAGAGTCAGAGGAAACTAATATCTCCAGAAACTTACTTCAAAACCATGAGTTCAAATGTCCCTCTTCTCTATGCTACCTCCTATGCTTCCAGGTCTTCTATCTCAGAGACCTCCACTCTGCTTCCTTCAATTCACTTCCCTCTTTTAACCCATTTGAGTCCTTCCCTTGCCAGTCCCCCCACTCCCTTGCCCCCCTGCAACGCTCTGCCACACTCATCTATCAAAACCTCAACTCTGCATGAACCCGACCATTGACCTTGTGCCTGCATTCATGCTGCTAGGCAGAAAAACACATAATTGGCATTGCTTGGTTTCACTTTAAATGAATCACAGAAACCTGAGATGGGCAGTTGCACTGCCTGGCAACCCTGTTGAGTTTCTCTAACACATTTGCTCTTCTTTCCCCCCCCCAACCCCGCCCGCAATGACTATTACATTCCATTCTTTTCTCCTCAAACCTTTCATTTTTAGCTGATGACCCTGTTGACCTTGTGTAGAGTAAAAGACCAAATCTACAGACCGACCTGATTCTGTGTCCATTGTTTTCCCTCCTATAAAATGAAGTGATTCTTCTATAAGAGGCCTTTACCTTCACATGTGCTCTGGATCCCATCCCCTCTCACCTTTTTAAGGACTTTACGCCTTTGATCTTCCCCTCTTTCTGTAGTTTCATTAGTTTACTTTCTACTGCACATCATATGAGCTATTATCTTCTATCTTAAAAAAAAAAATCCCTTCCTGGACCACACATCCTTCTCCAGCTAATACCCTATTTCTTTCCTCATCTTCATAGTCAAACATCTCAAAGTTGTCTATGTGTGCTGTCTCCATATCTTCACTTCCTATCCCAGCCGAATCCCCACTCCATTGAAATAGCTCTAATCACGACCACCTACAACCTCTAGATGGCCAAATCTAATCTTATTCAAACTCTCAACACATGATACAGTTGACCACTCCACTCCTTCCTTGAAACACTCTCTTTCTTGGTTTCTATAATACAACTGCTTCTCGGTCTCATTTGTTAGTTTCTCCTCCTCAACTCTATTTCTAAATATTGGAATTCTTCAAAGGCAGTCCTGGGGTTCTCTGTATAGTCTTTCTCTCTATGATTTCATCCATTCCATGGCTTTGAGTACCATCTCTGTGCTGACGATCCCTAAATTATATTTCTAGGTTAGAACTCTCTTCTAAACTCCAGATTATTATATCTGTCTATTGATATCTCTGTAGGATGTCTCAAACTTATATATATAATTTGATCCCCGCCCCAGCCCAAACCTTTTTCTCTTTCTTCCTAGTCTTGGTAAATGGCACCATGATCCACTCAGTTGCTCAAGGCAGAAACCTGGGAGCTTTCCTTAATTCTTCCCTCTCCCCACTGCCCAACTCCTAAATCTAGTTCATAAACGCAACTATTGGTTTTTGCATCCAAGAAAAATGTCCCTGAGTAGGGATTATTTTCCTGCTATGTTTAAAGTAAAATTTAAGGAGCTCTTAACATTGCTTTGCTTCAGACTTGAAAAAGAATATACCTAACTGAAACTTATTATGAAAACAAAAAGTAACTAAAGGAAAAAAAACTTCATATAGTTTTATTTCCCTCAACAAAAGCTTTCTTATATGCTTCAAGAAAGTCTTGACAAAATAGTTATCAAGTGAAAATAGCCATATTCAGTCACAGGAGTCCTTAATATTATAACACCACAGTTTCTAAATTCAAAGACACACATTTTTGTCTTCTTACTGAAATCTAGTTGTATCTTAACAATTTTGATGGTGATAGCATGTCACAGTAAAATTGGCAGCATTTTTTCTTCATGGTATGTAAAATAATGTCTTAGATTTTATCAAGTATATTTTAAAATATAGAATAAGAACGTAAAGATAAAGCAAGTTAAAAACAAAAATACATATCCTTCTTATTTAATATTGGTTGGGAACAAGCGATTTTCTCTTTTGGTAGGTAAAACTAATTCAGGATGATAATTAACCTTTTCTGGGGGTTATGAAACTCTAAGACATACTTCAAAAAACTTATGATTGGGGGAAAGTAGCAGGGGTGGTGGTGGTGGGATGAACTGGGAGATTGGGATTGACATGTATACACTAATATGTATAAAATGGATAACTAATAAGAACCTGCTGTATAAAAAAAAATTTAATTTATAAAAACCAAACTTATGATTCCTCTCCCTAAGCAAAAAGGTAGAAAGCACATGCATATACAAATTTACATATAATTTAGGGATTCACAAGCCCCTAGGACTCTCTCAGTATCCATGGATCCTAGGTTAAGAATTCTTGATTTAGATAATTATAGAACAAAGTTCTAATGTTCTAATGGATCTCTGTGAAAAGTTATTACAATATAAATTGAATTTGAAGCAAATTTAAACACTAAACATACACACACAGGAAAGTCAGTGTTAATACATCCTTTCACTCCCAGGGCTGGAACTGAAAATTAATAAAGTAAAAATCTCACTAAAATAGAGTCAGGAGGCCAGAAGGGGGAGCTCTCATGCATGTACCTCTCAACATCAATACAGATCTCAACAGGAAGAGACATACCCTGCATCTCCAGCAGGAAGTGACACTACTTTACTACCACCAGCAGGAGGAAGAAAGATTTTCTCCTTGCCTGGCAATAGCACCCCTAAAGAGAGACTGTCACAACGCAGCCAATGAAAAGCCACTATACTTGGAACTCCCAGTTTCCTCCAATGGACTTTCTGTTATAACAACCCTCCCAACTCCACTTCTCCTCTATAGAAGAGTTTCTTCTTTGCTTTACCAGACTTGCATGTGATTTACCATAGTTGCAATGTCCTGAATTGCAATTCTTTCCTGTTCCTGAATAAAACTGTTTTGCTGATAAAATAACTGGCTGTTTTATTGTTTTAGGTTAGCAGAACCAAAGTTTGGTTTAAAGGATGGTATATCTCATCAAAATTAATGTCTCATATAATTCAAAAAGAACTTTGTGAGGATAATTCTCTTTACTCTTACCTTTAAGAGCCCCTTTATGTTTTTATTAGCAAAACCATGATAAGCTCCTTTGATTTCAAATAATTAAATGCTATAGTCACAGTATTATAACTAGCAATTCAGAGAAGGTGGTGATGCAAGATGATCACATTTTCTTTGGTTATGTGTCTAACTCCAGTCTGGGGAATTGCTTGACAATTAAATGTTGCATGCTATTTTAAAAGGAAGATAAATTTTAAATCATTTCATGTGTCATACTTTTTTTTCAGAATTCTCTAAGCAATGCAAAAGTTCAAGCATAGAAACAATCATGCACAATTAGGAACTTGATATCAGATAATGATACTACCTGTAAATAATTCCTAAATGTTTAAATTCAAACAGGACTTACCTGGTAGAAATTTATTATTCTTTAAAATATTGTTTAAAATATATGTAACATCTTAATTTAACAGATTAAGAATCTTCAAGTTTAAATACAATTATTTGTAGTTATCATTAATAACTTAATAGATTACCATATTTCAATGTTAGAGATGTTTCAAATAATAAGGCTGCAATAAGTACATCTTCTTTAAGCACTTTATTCCTTAGGTTCAGTCGAGCATGGGCTTCAGATAGGGAAACTCTAAAAAAGAAAACTGATGCCAATCAAAATATGTTGATATTATAAAGATAATATATATTTTGGCAGGAACAAACCAAGATATGTGTGAGCATAAGCCACACCTTTAGTTTAGTTTCTTTTCAAAACATTTTTTCCTACCAAGTTGAATAGACTGTTCCAGAACAAGGAAGTATCCTGACTTATTATCAAAGAATTGGTTTCTATCCTGGCTTTTCTTTATTATTCTACACCCCGCCCTCCCCAAGTTCTGTTCAGTTAAATACACAATTGGAAAAATTAACCTAACTAAATATCTCTTATAGACACATCCTTCGTGTTTTCTCCCAGTTCTTAATCCATTTGAAGTCTTCATAGAATCTTGAAATTTCAGTGTTGGAAGAGATTTTAGAGAGCAAATTTCAAATCCCATCATATAACTGAATTTTCTCTACAACATCCCAGGCTACTTATTATTCGGTCCCTTTTGAACTTCACCTAGGATTCACTAGGAATCATGAGGCAATCCATTCCTTTATTTTTTATTTTTAAGCTAGCTTTAATGTACTTGAATGATTGCTGGATGTGGGAATCAGAAAACCTCGGTTATGTCTCTAGAATTTACTAGCTGTGTGAGTTTGTATGAATCATTTAACTTCCGAGATTTTTTGAAGCTCTGCTATAAAGTGGGGATAATAATAATTAATAGGGTTATTGTGATTTCAAATAAGGTATTTGAAAATTTTGGGACTCACCCACAAAGATTATATAAATGTAAGCTGAAATTGGTTTCACTGCAATGTATACCAACTGGTCCCTGTTTTGTCTTCTGGGATTACAAAACAAGTCTAATACTTCTTAAATGTGACAGCTCTTCAAATATTCAAAGACAACTTTTCTAGTTGCTCCATGCTTTATTTTCTCCAAAATAAATATTCCTAGTTCTTTTTTTTTTTGGTGCGGGGGCTGCACCACGCGGCATATGGAATCTTGGTTCCCCCAACCAGGGATGGAACCCGTGCCCCCTGCTTTGGAAGCGCAGAGTCATAACCACTGGACCGCCAGGGAAGTTCCTCCTAGTTCTTTTAATATGTCATGTGACATAATTTTCAAGCCCCTTGTCATCTTGGCTATTCTCCTTGTGACCAGATTTGGTTAATATTCCTTTTCAGTACAGTGCTACAGGTGTGATTTGATCAGCAGGGTAGAGGTGGGGCAGAATTAGCATTTTCTCACTCTTGATACTATGTTCTATTACTACAACCCCAAATCACAGTATTATTTACAGCCATATTACATTGCCTACTCATATTATATGTAAAATAATGAAATCTCAAATCTTCTTCATATTAAGCCAGATCACCCCTTTCCAATGTATTCACACTTATACCAGGGAGGTTGGGACCTAATTAAAGACATTACAGGGACTTCCCTGGTGGTCCAGTGGTTAAGACTCCACGCTCCCAATGCAGGGGGTCCGGGTTCAATCCCTGGTCGGGGAACTAAGGTCCCACATACCACAACTAAGCCTGCATGCCTCAACTACTGAGCCCGCATGCTCCAGAGCCTGTGAACCGCAACTAGAGAAGCCCGCACGCTGCAACAAACACACAGCATAGCCAAAATTTAAAAAAAAAAAAAAAAAGACATTACATTTGTCCTATTAATTTTCTTCTTGCTAGACTAAAATCATAATTTGAGCCTGTGAAGATCTCTCCAGAGTTGTTTATTTACAAATTTGATTATCATGTTCCTGATGTCCTCACCTAAGCTTCTTCTAAAATTGTTGAACAGGAGAGAATATGAATATAGCCTTTCAGGGAAAGAAAAGAGCATTGTTCAGCTCCACTCCTCTAGAAAAGCAAGGCTGGTGTTATTAGGTACCTGTCTATAGAAGGAGGAGAAAAAGTCAAGGTTTATGACTCTTCTGAGTACTGCTTCATTTACTTTGCTATTTCATAAAACCCATCTCCATCTCTAATGTTTATTTCTAAAATAGGAAAAAGTAGAGTTGTCATGTTAAAATTAACTCTGCTTTATTCTTGGATCAGTAGAGTCAAATGTAAACTGAGACTGTGAGTTTAAATAAAAAATATCTTTTTACTACAGAGAAAAAGCATTATGAGAAAATAGGACTTTCAAACCTTTTAAGGTTTGAGTATTGAATATTTGAAATATTACTTCAGAAAATGGAAAGCATTATACAATTCTGTTTACCATTTTAAAACATCACAGTTAATTTCTTCTTTGCCCTATCTTTAGCAATTTTTTAGCTCTATGAAGATAAATATACAGTTGAAGAAATTAACTAAACATATTTATCTCTTATAGTCCTATACTTGTCATATCCTATCAGTCCTTCATTTATCTTATTTTGTATTGCAGTCATAAAAAGGTATTTACTTATTTATTTAATGGATTATTTTACCCCTGGTCCTACTTCATAATTTGGTTGAGATTATACGTTAACCTATATTAAATGAAGTAATGGTCTATCAACAGGGGACTGTTTAAATTATGGTACAGCCATATCACAACATAGTAAAACTGTAATGCAGCTATTAAAACAGAATGAGGTAATTCTTTATGCACTGATAGTATGACATCATGATATGTATACCTGCATCATTCCATTTGGGCAAAAAGAGAATATCTATCCATATAGGTATATACCGATTTATACATTATAAAAATATTTTTATATAATATATTTAAATAACATATTCATCTAAAATATATAACATAGTCAAATAAAATATGTGTTTGATATACTTCACATATTTAAATTACATATTTGTATATGCTAGTATTTGAATGAATAATATCCGAAAGGATACACAAAAACTCTTACCAGTGATTATCTCTAGGGAGTGTAATAGTAATAGGTAGGGTTAGCAGGGCACTCTACTCATTATTTTAGACTTTTCTTTCAGTACGTCTGTACTTTACTTTTACAATAAAAATTAGTTTAAAAAAAACCTTTCAAGGAACAATAATACATGAGTTTACTAAAGTATTTAAAAGTACAAGAACAGGGGACTTCCCTGGTGGTGCAGTGGTTAAGACTCTGAGCTCTCAATGCAGGGGACACCAGTTTGATTCCTGGTGATGGAACTAGGTCCCATATACATGCCACAACTAAGGAGCCCACGAGCTGCAACTAAGGAGCCTGCCTGCCGCAGCTAAAACCTGGTGCAACCAAATAAATAAAATTAAAATAAATTTAAAAATTTAAAAAGTGTTACAGATGTTAACACTTAAAAAAAAAAGAGTACAAGGAACAATATACTTAATTTTTTTTCTAGGTTCAACTACAAAATATCTAGAATGTAAACAGCCCCATTTTAAAAAATAGTCATTTTCACTTGAATTCAGTGCATTTTTCTCAGACATATCTGACACAGGGTATCCAATAAAAATTAATTTAGTGAAAACAAACTGTTGGAGGTTCAAATGATGTAATACTACAACAGAAGGAATTATTGTCACCTTAAATTCTTTTGGAACAAGGTATATTATAAGCCAACCAACCAGCAATCAAACAAACAAACAAAAAAACAAGTGAGACAGTTAATAAAACACATCATTTAAAGGTCAATAATGGTTTTAAAACTTAATACCTACAAATATTTTAATGCAGATGCTGACAGCTTTGATCCACATATAGAATCTGTTCTGATTCTGCGACTCGCTAGGTAATAGCCATGAATCATTCTTTCTGCCTCCAAGCTGAATTCGACATTCAAATTCTTTGCAAAAGCAAGCAGCTAGATTGAAAGTGTGAAAATTTAAGAGATTCAAACTTTATTATAGAGCCTATATTACAAAAATCCAAAGTATATTGTCATTTTTTTTAAAGTTTGCATATTTTATTTACAGCAAAATTGATTAAATATCTGCGGCCATCCCAAAGTCATTGAGCACTTTAAATCATAGTCTTATAAAGAATATCACAGTTTACCCAGAATAATCTCTTCCTCCCTTTTAGTACAGAAATATTCTGTGCAATGTACTTGAATGACTATCAGATCTTTGCTTCCAGTGGAACAAAGGCTCACTTACAGCCTTTTAGTGGGAGACAGCTTCCCTCAGAATCTCATTTCCCTTTGAATAGCCTTAATTCTCTGACAGTTTATTTCCATAAGACTATCTCTCATTGGCCCTAGAGCTGCATGCCCTCCTTCCTTCCCTTCCTTTTAAAGAACACAACCAAACACTAACAATGTACTGTGTTAACTACTATGAAGGTAGGTCTTAGAGATTCAGTAAGATTTGGGGTAGAGAATAAGTCTTCAACTTAATGATTATCACTGTTTTCTCTGAGGTTTGTGCTTTTTTCTTTCTGAGTGATTCCTAGTTCCTTAAGTCCTTATTCTATGACATCATTTCCAGACTTTTCACCATCTGTGTTGTTTTCTGGTTTGTCAAGTCATAGAACCAAGAGAAAAAATCACCTGTAATAAAAAGTTGCTATTAATTATTATATCTATATTTTATAAATTTTTATTTAGTTTTGGCTGCGTTGGGTCTTTGTTGCTGCGCGCGGGCTTTCTCTAGTTGCAGCGAGTGGGGGCTACTCTTCATTGCGGTGGCTTCTCTTGTTGTGGAGCATGGGCTCTAGGCATGTGGACTTCAGTAGTTGTGGTACACGGGCTCAGTAGTTGTGGCTCATGGGCTCTAGAGCACAGGCTCAGTAGTTGCGGCTTGCAGGCTCTAGAGCACAGGCTCAGTAGTTGTAGCGCACGGGCTTAGTTGCTCCGCGGCATGTGGGATCTTCCCGGACTAGGGTTCAAACCCATGTTCCCTGCATTGGCAGGTGGATTCTTAACCACTGCACCACCAGGTAAGTCCCAATATCTATATTTTAAATATAACCTTTTAAAAAGATCTGGATATGTCCTGGGTTGGATATGTCCTGTCTTCTTTATTCTCCTTATACTCCACAATTCCCTCCAGGCCTTCAGAACTGGATAGTAATACTATTAATAACATTGGTAGCTCTCTCTAGATTTTATGCTATGGGGGCACAGTGATACGCCACCTATATCCCCTTTCAGTAAAGGACCCGTTGTCCCTGCTACTGAGAGTGTAGCACTGGGAGTTAGCATTAGCCTCCAGTTGTCAACTTCTGCAAGAACTGCCTACCTCGATGACTCCATAATACAATTTTTGCTCCAGTCAGGCAGGTTTTCTCACAGTTTTCCATTTATACTCATCTCTACTTTTATGTCTTTGCTCCTATTTTTATTTTTTGAATGCCCATCCTTCCTATCATCTAAGTCCTATCTTTTCTTAAGGCCCAACTAAAATCTCACCGCCTCCTGAAGTCTTCCTAACTCTTGCATTCTACTTGATCTCTTCCTTTCTGAATTCATGAAATACTTATAGTCAGCACCACCCAGCTTAGCACTTGAGTTGTCCCTTAATTGTTTCATATCTCAATTAAATAATAAACTATTTAAGGAAGAAAAATGTACATTTCTTAGAGAATATAAAAGAACAGAAAGAGGCTCATCTATATAAAGTATTCAGTAAATGCCTGACTAATAAATCCATAGATTTTTTTTGTTTGTCTTTCAGGGAAAAACTGGGCAAAAATTTCTCCAGGTCATTAGCGTGTCTATATTATTTAGTATCCCAATTCCTAGAGACTACTTTTTTTTATATACTAAAACAAAAAGACCTTATTTTATCATAAATATTATTCTTTTTCTGTTCTAATTTATGTGAATAAATTATGCTTATATTTCATTTTTAAATCCACCTCACCTTTCAACCTTTTATCCATGCAATTTGGGCTACAAGGAAGGCAGGTATGAACAAAAAATTTAATGACCCATGGATTCCCATTTCCCAGTATTCCATGCCTTTTAGCTATCCTACACAGATACCTTAACTCTACTGTGGACAGATTTCTGAATAGTTAATATTAAAAGGGCTTCACTTGTAAATACCTGACTACCTTTAATAGCTATGACAGGCATGACTAAATTTGCATCATCTACTCTCAGATTATCTGAACATACCACACGTGTTTTCAGGTCAGGACATTAAAATAAATGGGTTTGTGAGTCATGAGAGATATCCCCTATAGTCAGAACTCTGCAGGCATTCATGTAAAGTTTCCCTTTCAATAGTCTGTAAAATGTAGAAAGCTGTATACTTATAAAGCCTCTCAACATAATGTTTTATAGAAATATTCTATTTTGAATCTTTTCATGGAAATGCTTTAAGCTATGGTGATTTGGTCAGTGCTTCAAAGAATAAACTCAACGTTTTAATATCTATGTCCTTATAGTTTTTTAAAAATATTTATTTATTTATTTATTTTGGCTGCACCGGGTTTTAGTTGCAGCATGCATGTGGGATCTAATTCCCTGACCAGGGATCAAACCCGGGCCCCCTGCACTGGGAGCATGGAGTCTTACCCACTGGATGGCCAGGGAAGTCCCTATGTCCTTACAGTTTCTAGTTTAATTATAAACCTAAATTTTTTCTATACAATGTCCTTAAAATGCTTAAAAGCTGGAAGCAAATCGGAATAAAAGAATTCTAAATAAGGAAAACTAAATGTTCAAAGGGAGTTTTATTTACATTGAGGAACATTAGCACATACTTTTACCTTTTCAAAATCTTCAGTTGTGAACTGTTTAGAAGCTACATAAAGCAGCCCTTCAGGATCAATGGCTTTCTTTAAAGTATGTTGCACAGTAGGAAGAAGTGGGTGGCAAGGAGATGATTCATTGCAGTTAATCAATAATCCAAATGCCTCTACGAGATTAGCTGGAATCAAACTGCAATCCTACATCAAACAAAAATGTAAAAGGCAAATATTAAACACTGGCATTTTCATAAACACTTCAAATTAAGTATTATTTAAACTATTAGTAGAATTATATTATTATAATATTAAATTATAAAACTATAATTGTAATAATTATTTTATTATTTGTTATTATTATTATTTAAAGTGATTCCCAAATAACATGGGAACTTTGTGATAACAAATTTTTCTAAAATGCTTTTTACTGAGTATTTTCTTACACACTATTCATTAAAGCCTCTCCCACTACCTATTCAAATAATAATTTCTAGTGAGTAGACACCTGCTTTGCATGACTAAAAAATGAAAATTTTCAAACAACTGTGTCATTATTTAGTTCTAGCCCAATTAAGTATAGAAATTAAGCACAGAAATAATAATAAAACATTAAGAACAATAAAAACATTAAGATTAAAATCTGTGACTAAATTCCCTGAACAACACTCTAACAATAAAATACACATATACTTTACCATCTGACCAATTAGAGTATTGGTTTTCTGTATATTTCTTCTTGAAGATGAATCCATATCAACAAAAGACCAAAAACTGCACTGAACTGGAAAAGTCATTTGTTGGTCCATATCATCCCCAAACTTCTTTCCTGAGATGTATACTGTGATGCTTCTACTTTCCACAGCTAAGTCAAAAGACATTATCCATTTGTTATTTAAGTTCACTTTGGTCTATATGTCTATAAATTAATAAATATTATTATACAGAATTTTACAGTCTAAATTTTGGATAGTAAAGACACAAGTAAATTTGATTGTTTTGCAAGATATGGCTAAATTAGAGGATCTGCCATAAAAAAGAAGAAGGCAAGGAAAACATTTGAATGTTTATGTGTCCCCTGACGATGAGTATCATCAGTCCAAAGCATGTAGCCAGAATCGTGAATTGGGAGGAATAGGCAGAGGGTAAGGAGACTGGTCATATAGTGCAGGTAGTGCAGGCTTACAAGGGAGGCTGAAATTAAACAATGTTCTCTTTTTTTTTTTCTTTTGGCTGCGTCATGCGGCATGTGGGACCTTAGTTCCCCGACCAGGGATCGAACCCACGCCCCCTGAATTGGGAGCGTGGAGTCTTAACTACTGGACTGCCAGGGAAGTCCCCAACAATGTTCTTTTATGTGTCAAAAAAAAATAATAGAGAGTGGGCCATCTAAGTAGGAGTGACTAGGAGAAAATATATCTCAAATTCAACATGTGAGAAACCAAATTCATCATTTCTCCTCCTCAAATGGCT
Source organism: Balaenoptera ricei (assembly GCF_028023285.1). Classification (NCBI taxonomy): domain Eukaryota; kingdom Metazoa; phylum Chordata; class Mammalia; order Artiodactyla; family Balaenopteridae; genus Balaenoptera; species Balaenoptera ricei. Next base: position 70,178,833 of record NC_082655.1, read on the forward strand.
CTTGTGCATTACTCACAATTAGGAGAATCACCATTGATCCACTTAAAACCCAAACAAAAAATGTGGAAACATCCCATTCTCCTTTCTATCCTCCCCTTATCCCTTATAAGCATTCAATCTATGGATTCAATTCTATTCCTAGGATGCTATCTCCCAAATATTTCTCAAATTAGTCTTCTCTCCATTCACGATAAGAGTTTTTTGTATACATGTTTATTTTTCTTTTGGCTCATAAGGTAAATATATATTTAACTATATAGAAACTGCCAGAGCAGTTTGCAAAATAGTTGTACTATTCTATACTCTCATCAACAATATATGAGAATTCCAACTTCTCTACATCCTTGATAACATCCGTTGTTGTTGGTCTTTTTAATTTTTGTCATTCTAGTAGCCAGGGCCAGCCACATAATTTGTAAGGTCCAATGTAAAATGAAAATATGGGCCTCTTATTCAAAAAGCAGGGGAAAATGCTGTTTTTTATATAAAACTTTTTCTTTTAAAAATATTTTATTACTTATAAAATGTTAATAGGGGTGATGTGGAGAGATTAGAACCCTTGTGCATTACTGGTGGGAATGTAAAATGGTGTGGCTACTATGGAAAGCAGTTTGGTGGATCCTCATAAAGTTAAACATAGAATTACCACATGATCCAGCAATTCCACTTATAGGTATATATGCAAAAGAGTTGAAAGCAGGGACTTAAACAGATACTCTTACACCAATGTTCATAGCAGCATTATTCACAATAGCTAAAAGGTAGAAACAACCCAAGGGTCCATTAACAGATGAATGATTTTTTAAGTGATTTTATATATATATATATATATATATATATATATATATATATATATATATATATATATATATATATATATATATATATAAAATCACTTATATATATTGGAATATTATTCAGCCATAAAAAGGAATGAGATTCTGTGAAGAGGCAAATTCATAGAGACAGAAAGTCAAATAGAGATTCCCAGGGGCTAGAGATAGGGGGGAATAGAGAGTTATTGTTTAATGAGTACAGACTTTCTGTTGGGGATTATGAAAAAGTTCTAGAAATGGATAGTGGTGATGATTGCGTAACATTGTGAATGTACTTAATGCCATTGAACTGTACATTGGAAAATGGTTAAAATGGTCAATTTTACGTTGTGTATTTTATCAATATTTAAAAAAAAAGGAATGAAGTGATACATGCTACAACATGGATGAACCTCAAAAACATTATGCTAAGTGAAAGAAGCCAGTAATAAAAGACCACAAATTGTATGATTCCATTTATATGAAATATAAATGAATAGGCAAATCCATAGAGACAGAAAGCAGATTAGGTTTCCGGGAACTCTGGGGAGAGGGGGCATGGGGGGTGACTGCTAATGAGTACGGGGTTTCCTTTGGGGTAATGAAAATGTTCTGAAAGTATAACAGATAGTGGTGATGGTTGTACAACTCTGTGAATATTCAAAAAGCCACTGAACTGTACATTTTAGGTGGGTGAATTTTATGGTGTGCAAATTATATTTCAATAAAGCTATTACCAGAAAATGTAATAGAAGTAGCTGTCAGTCTAATACTAAAATTTTAAATTATTGACATGAATTTTACCATTTATCTTCATATTGTACAATTCCAGTCTTAAATACAAATATTTGAGCATTTAACTCATATGCAGCATCATTAGTATTTTGTAGGAAGTATTAATACATGTTTATATATTTTTGTTCTTATCAGAACAGGGGAAATATTTTTATTTTGCACAAAACTGTTTTTAATTTGTTTCTTGATATGCACACATTTCACCAGCACTCTCTACTGATGAGTAAGGAAGGACTGAAAGGAAAAGGAACAACGGGTTGCCCTATCTTTCCCTTCCCTCCTATATTATCATTTTCAATATAAGAGGTTGGCAAATACAGGGAAGTAACCAAGTAAGAAAGGATATGATGGGGTTCCTTGGTCATTTGTGTTTCTTAGAACGCCACTGCCTATTATAGAAGCAAGTCTGATTCAAATGGAAAGTTTGGCCTCCTTGGGGCTATCAGCTCCCCATCTCACTCAGCAGAAGATGTTTTGAAAAGGAACATAGGCACTGAATTGCAGTGTAGTCACAATGCATGAGAGTCCAGCGAGAATCAAACTGATTACAAATTAAGTGTGTGAACAAGCCTCATAGTGATCGCAAATGCTATTTGAAATAGGGCAGCAAGGCATGGTGGACACATGCATGGATGTATCTCCTCTGCTCACGTTCAAGCTCCACTGTCTTCCTTACAAAACAACTTCAAAGATAAAATCATTAAAATTTTCTTTTTATAATTTTTTAAAAATTTACTTATTTATTTATTTTTGACTGCGTTGGGTCTTCACTGCTGTGCGCGGGCTTTCTCTAGTTGCGGCGAGCGGGGGCTACTCTTCAGTGCGGTGCGCAGGCTTCTCATTGTGGTGGTTTCTCTTGTTGCAGAGCACAGGCTCTAGGCGTGCGGGCTTCAGCAGTTGTGGCTCATGGGCTCTAGAGCGCAGGCTCAGTAGTTGTGACGCACGGGCTTAGTTGCTATGCGGCATGTGGGATCTTCCTGGACCAGGGCTCGAACCCGTGTCCCCTGCATTGGCAGGCGGATTCTTAACCATTGAGCCCCCAGGGAAGCCCTAAAATCATTAAAAAATTTGAAGATGGTGACAGTAGAGTTTTAACCAAGTGCCAGGCTCTTCTAGGGGGAGCTATACTTGTTCCCCACCCATGAAGCAGCACCTGCTAGTATGTGTAAGTATCGGTATCTCATTGTGGTTTTTATTTTCATTTCCCCAATATCCAACTAATGATATTAAGCACTCTTTCATGCACTTATTTGTCATTTTGTATACATTCCTTTGTGAAGTCACTATCTAAGTCTTTTGACCATTTTTTTGCTGGGTTCTTTGTGTGTATGTGTTGAAGAATGTTTGATTTACAATGTTGTTTTAATTTCTGCTGTACAGAAATATATATATATATATAAATATACATTCTTTTTTATATTCTTTTCCATTATGGTTTATCACAGATATTGAATATAGCTCCCTGTGCTATACAGTAGGATAATTTATCCATTCTATACATACTAGTTTGCATCTGCTAACCCCAAACTCCCACTCCATCCCTCCCTACCTCCCTCGGCAACCACAAGTCTGTTCTCTATGTCTATGAGTCTGTTTCTGTTGTGTAGGTAAGTTCATTTGTGTCATACTTTAGATTCCACATATAAATGATATCATATGATATTTGTCTTTCTCTGTCTGCCTTACTTCCCTTAGTATGCCAATCTGTAGGTCCATCCATGTTGCTGCAAATGGCATTATTTCATTCTTTTTTATGGCTGAGTAGTATTGACAAAGTACATCTTCTTTATCCATTCATCCGTCAATGGACATTTAGGCTGTTTCCATGTCTTGGCTATTGTGAACAGTGCTGCTATGAACATAGGGGCGCAAATATCTTTTTGAATTATAATTTTGTCTGGATATATGCCAGGAGTGGGATTGCTGGATCATATGGCAACTCTATTTTAAGTTTTTTGAGGAACCTCCATACTGTTTTCCATAGTGGCTGCACCAACTTACATTCCCACCAACTCTGTAGGAGGGTTCCCTTTTTTCCACACCCTCTCCAGCATTTGTTATTTGTAGACTTTTTAATGATGGCCATTATGACTGGTGTGAGGTGGTATCTCATTATAGTTTTGATTTGCATTTCTCTAATAATTAGTGATGTTGAGCATCTTTGCATGTGCCTGTTGGCCATCTGTATGTCTTCTTTGGAGAAATGTCTATTGAGGTCTTCAGCCCATTTTTTGATTGGATTGTTTGTTTTTTTGTTGTTGAGTTGTATGAGCTGTTTGTATACTTTGGAGATTAAGCCTTGTCAGTCACATCCTTTGCAAATATTTTCTCCCATTCTGTAGGCTGTCTGGTTCTTTGTTTTTGAAATTACTGACTTGTAAGAATTGTTTCTATGTTCTAGGTATATGTCCTATGTCAAATATATGTATTGCAATTATTTTCTTTTTCTTTGCTTGCCTATTCACTTTTTAAATGGCCTTTTTGATGTGTATAACTTTTTAGTTTTGATCAAGTCCAATTCATCAATTATTTTCTGTTTATTGCTTTCTGGGTTTTGTCTAGAAAATCTTTGCCTACCCTAAGGTCATGAAGATTTCCCATGTTTTCTTCTAGTAGCTTTATAATTTTAGTTTTTACATTTAGGTTTATGATCCATCTTTAATTCATTATTGTGTACAATTGTGAGGTATGAGCCAATATTAATTTTTTCCATATATATAGCCAGATGTTCCACCATCATTTGTTGAAAAAACTTTCCTTTGTCCATTTTCTTGCTTTGATGCTGTGGTCAAAAATCAAGTAAGCATATTAGCGTGGGTCTATTTCTGCATTCTCTTGTAGGGAGAGGCAATATGCTATGTGCCCTGCGTATTGCTGCACATTCTTGCTGGTATGCCAAGAGTGTAAGGCCCTAACTTCTCTTGGCCCCATACTTATCTGTCCATATCCTTGTTAGTCATAAATCTGGCCCAAGCAGCATTATCCTAATACTAAAACCAGACAAAAGATATTATAAGAAAACTACAGGGGCTTCCCTGGTGGCGCAGTGGTTGAGAATCTGCCTGCCAATGCAGGGGACACGGGTTCGAGCCCTGGTCTGGGAAGATCCCACATGCCGTGGAAAAACTAGGCCTGTGAGCCACAACTACTGAGCCTGCGCGTCTGGAGCCTGTGCTCCGCAACAAGAGAGGCTGCAATAGTGAGAGGCCCGCGCATCGCGATGAAGAGTGGCTCCCGCTTGTCGTAACTAGAGAAAGCCCTCGCACAGAAACAAAGACCCAACACAGCCAAAAATAAATAATAAATAAATAATAAATAAAAGAAAAAAAAAACCTATGTAACAAAATTAAAAAAAAAAAAAAAAGGCCCACACACCTGAGCTTATTAAAAAAAAAAAAAAGAAAACTACAGACCAATATCTCTTGTGAATATACAGGCAAAAATCCTCAACAACATAATAGCAAATCAAGTCCAACAATGTATAAAAAGAATTATACACCACAGCCAGGTAGGTATGTTAGGTATGCAAAGCTGGTTCAACATCTGAAAATCAATTAATGTAATCCATACAGAAGAAAAATCACATTATCATATCAATAGGTGTAGAAAAAGCATTTGATGAAATTCAGCACCAATTCATTATTAAAAAACTCTTAGTAGATTAAGAATAGAGGGGAATTCCTTCAACTTGCAAGAGAACTTGTACAAAAAACCTACAGCTAACATCATACTCAATGGTGAGAAACGTGAAACTTTCCTATTAAGATCAGGAGCAAGACAAGATCAGGATGTTCCTTCTCACCACTGTTTTTCAACATCATATCGGAAGTCCTAGCTAATGCAATAAGACAAGAAAACGAAATAAATCTGACCTAATACAAACTCATGTGTTAGCACAACTGATTTAATGTTGCACATTAAATTCCTCTGTTTTTATTTATAAAGGTAAAATGAGAAATGTCATTTAATATAATTTCTCTCTTCCTAAAATGTGTACAATACAATCTTAATTGTTAAGTAACCCCTTGACACTAATGAGACTATAAGTTAAACAGGTGAAAATTAATTTGAAAAAATACTGTTTACCTGATTGAAGCTGTTCAAGTTTATCTTTCTTGTGTGAAGCCAAGTCTCCTATAAAGCAGATACCACCTTTAGCTAGCAAAGCACTGCCAGCTTGAATGCTAACTGCTCCAGTTCCATACTTATTCCTGGAGAGAGTAGGAAAAATTTCCGTAGAGACTGGATGACGTATACCACGGGGCACAAGGTTTATACTAAAATTCAAAAGCCTAAGGGAAAAAATAAATTATTCATTACTATTATTTAATATTTGATTTTCAGAAGTCATAATGCATAATAGCTATACAATTAGATTTAATTTGATTCAATGTCTGTTGAGCACTAGTGCTACGGATAAAAACGTATATGTAGGACTTTCCTGGTGGTGCAGTGGTTAAGAATCTGCCTGCCAATGCAGGGGACACGGGTTTGAGCCCTGGTCCGGGAGGATCCCACATGCCGCGGAGCAACTAAGCCCGTGCGCCACAACTACTGATCCTGTGCTCTAGAGCCTGTGAGCCACAACTACTGAGCCCGCATGCCACAACTACTGAAGCCCACACGCCTAGAGCCTGTGCTCCGCAACAAGAGAAGCCACCGCAAAGAGAAGCCCGTGCACCGCAACGAAGAGTAGCCCTCGCTCACTGCAACGAAGAGTAGCCCTCAAGAAGCCCGTGCACCGCAACTAGAGAAAGCCCACACGCAGCAACAAAGACCCAGTGCAGCAAAAAATAAATAAATTAATTTAAAAAAAAAGAATTTGTCTTTGCTATGTATTGTCTCAGGTTATTAACAATATATATATATATGAGTCTTGGTTCTTAACTTGGAAAGCTCACAGCCTAGAGAGATGTAGACAAAAAACTAAAACACGATGTGATAAGTACTAAAATAATGTCATGAGGACATCCATAAAAGATCATTATTTCCTCCTGGATGGAAGTCAGAGAAAGCTATAGAGAAATGACATTTGAATGGGGACTTCCTTTGTTTATGAATTGCTTTCTTTTGTTTATTCAAAATTTTTGCATTTAGGCTTGCCAATAGTTCATCATGACTACCCCTGCTACCTATGTATCAAGATAACTCTTTTTTTTAAAATTTTATTTATTTATTTATTTATTTATTTATTTATGGCTGTGTTGAGTCTTCGTTTCTGTGTGAGGGCTTTCTCTAGTTGTGGCAAGTGGGGGCCACTCTTCATCGCGGTGCACGGACCTCTCATTATCGCAGCCTCTCCTGTTGCGGAGCACAGGCTCCAGACGCGCAGGCTCAGTAATTGTGGCTCACGGGCCTAGCTGCTCCACGGGATGTGGGATCTTCCCAGACCAGGGCTCGAACCCGTGTCCCCTGCATTGGCAGGCAGATTCACAACCACTGCGCCACCAGGGAAGCCCAAGATAACTCTTGATACATCCTTTTGCTTTCTAATCTCTTTGCCAATTGCCTCACCCTCTTCATTTCTCAAACTTAAATTATAAGAAAGGAATATGATTATCTTAGCTTAGCTTTTAAATCCTTGCCACAGAAATCATAGCTTGCTGGTGCAATCTACTATGATGAGCAGAGATACGGTACAAAGAAGGTGAAGGAGTATCTCTTAAATGTGGATAGGCAGATGCTATAAAATGTCTAGTGTATGTGTCATTCCAAAGAATTTAGATGCTAATTGGAAGATATATAAAATGGGTGAGTAAGATTTAGAAAGAAAATTTGCAAGCCTATAGAGCAGTGGTTCTCAACCCTAGCTCACATTAACATCACCTGGGGAACCAACAGGCACATGAAAAGATGGTCAAATCACTACTCATCAGGGGAATGCAAATCAAAACCATGATGAGATATCACATCACACCTGTCAGAATGGCTGTTATCAAAAAGACAAAAAAACAACAAAAAACAACCCAAGCGTTGGCAAGAATGTGGAGAAAAGGGACTCCTTATGCACTGTTGGTGGGAATGTAAATTGTTGCAGCCACTGTGGAAAACAGTAAGGAGGTTCCTCAAAAAACTAAAAATAGAGTTACCATATGATCCAGCAATTCCACTTCTGGGTATTAATCCAAAGAAAACAAAAACACTAATTAGAAAAGATATATGCTCCCCTATGTTCATTGCAGCATTATTTACAATAGCCAAGATATGGAAACAACCTAAGTGTCTATCAATAGATGAATTGATAAAGAAGATGTGGTATATATATAATGGAATATTATTCAGCAATAAAAAGTATGAAATCTTGACATTTGTGACAACATGGATGGGCCTAGAGGGTATTATGCTAAGTAAAGTAAGTCAGATAGAAAAAGATAATTATTATACGATTTCACTTATATGTGGAATCTAAAAAAAAACAACAAATGAACAAACAAAACAAGACAGAATAGATATAGAAAACAAACCTGTTGCTGCCAGAGGGGAGGGGGATTGGGAAAGCGAAATAAGTAAAAGGGATTAAGAGGTACAAACTTCTAGTTATAAAATAAATGTCACGAGGATGTAAGGTACAGCATAGAGAATATGGTCAATAATATTGTAATAACTTTGTATGGTGACAGATGGTAACTAGACTTATTGTGGTGACCATTTTGAAATGTATATAAATATTGAATCACTATGATGTACACGAACATGATATTGCATGTCAATTATACTTTAACAAAAAAAAATTGCCTGGGTTTTTAAAAAAATTCTAATGCCAAGCCCCACCCCAAACGATGTAAATTAGAATCTCTAGGGGTGAGCCACAGTCATAAATTTTTTTTTAATATTATCCCAGATGATTCTAACATGCAGTCAGGCTGAGAACCTAGTTATATAGAACAATGGGCCTCAAACTTGGCTAATCATTGGAATCAGCTGAGGAATTTTTTGAACTACTGATACAAGGTCACAGAGTAAAAGATCCAAATACAAAAATCAATTGTATCTCTATATACTCACAGCAAATATTTGAAAAATAAAATTAATAAAACACTACCATTTTTAATAGCATCAAAAATACCAAATACTTAGAAATCAACTTAAATTATGTGCATGACCTTTACAAAACATTGCTGAAAGAAATTAAGATTTAAATAAATGGAGATATATACCATATTCACAGATTGGAAGACTCAACATTGTTAAGATGTAAATTCTTCCCAAATTGATTTATAAGTTAAATGCAGTTCCATCAAAATCCTTAAAGGCTCTTTGGGGGTGATGGGGATGGAGGTTGATGTTAATATATAGATCCTAAACTTTATAAGAAAATGTAAATGACCTAAAATAGTGCAAACAAATCTTAAAAATGAAGAATAAAGTTGCACTACCTGATTCAAAACTTAATATAGAGCTACAATAATCAAGAATGTGAGGCATAATTATAGACATAAAGGTCAAAATAACAGAAAAGAATGTTTAAATAGATATATACCCAGTTCAATTTTACACCTAGTTTATAACCAGTTCAACTAATTTTCAACATTGGTAGCAAAGCAATTCAATGGGGAAAAGAAAGTCTTTTAAACAAATGGTATGGAAAAATTAGATAAATGCATAGGAAAAATATTAATCTTGGCTCCTACCTTGTATCATATACAAAAATTGACTTGTAATAGCAAACAGACCTAATGTAAAAACAAATACTTCTAGAAGAAAACATAAAAGAGTATCTTCATGACCTTGGGGTAGACAAAGATTTCTTAAACAGAACCCAGAAAACACTAAACATAAAAGAAAATAATAACCTAAACTAAAAGGTCTGCTCAACAAAGATATCTTTAAGAAAAAAAAACTCAAGCTTTAGACTGGGAGAAAAATTTCATGATACATATGTGACAACAGATGTGCATATGGAAGAGCCCCATTTAAAAGTGAGCAAAGGACTTGACACTTCAGAAAAGAAGATACATGAGTAGCTAATAAGCACTTGAAAAAGAGCTTGAATCAGTAGTCATCAGGGAAATGCAACTTAGAACCGTAATGAGACACCATTTCACATGCCCTAGAATGGCTAAATTGAGAAAGACTGACCACACTGGTTGTTGGTGAGGATAGAAACAACTGGAACCTTAACTCATTGTTAGGAAGGTAAAATTGTACAACCACTTTGAAAAACTGTTTGGCAGTTTCTTATAAAGTTATATAAACCTACCTTATGACACAATAATTCCACTCCTAGGTATTTATCCAAGATAATGAAAACCTAGGTCTACAAAAAGACTTGAACAAGAGATATTTATAGCAGCCTTACTTATATAGTCAAAACATGCAAAACCCAGGGCTTCCCTGGTAGTGCAGTGGTTAAGAATCAGCCTGCCAATGCAGGGGACACGGGTTCAAGCCCTGGTCCAGGAAGATCCCACATGCCTTGGAGCAACTAAGCCCGTGCACCACAACTACTGAGCCTGCACTCTGGAGCCTGTGAGCCACAACTACTGAGCCCACGGGCACAACTACTGGAGCCCATGCTCTGCAACAAGAGAGGCCACCGCAATGAGAAGCCCGCACACCGCAACTAAGAGTAGCCCCCGCTCACTGCAACTAGAGAGAGCCCACGCGCAACAATGAAGACCCAAAACGCAGCCAAAAAAAAAAACTCACAAATCCATTCATTGATTCATTTGTCAAATATCAATTGATCATCTTCTGTGTGCCATGCCCTGTCCTAGGACTTTGCTTTAATAATTAAAAAAAAAAAAAACATGCAAAACCCAAATGTCCATCACTAGGAGAACAGATAAACAAATTCTGGTATATTCATATAATGGAACACTACTCACCAATAAAAACAATGAACTTCTGATACACACAACAGGGCCAATCTCAAAAACATGTTGAGCGAAAGAGGCTAGACCCAAAAGAGTGTGCACCGTATGATCCTAGTTATACGAAGTTCAAGAACAGGAAAATTAACCTATGGTGACAGAAATCACCCGTGGAGATAGGAACTAATTGGAAGAGAAAATGAAGGACCTTTCCAAGGTAAAGGAAAACGGAAATGTTCTATATCTTATTGAGGTGATGGCTATAGGAATGTATGCATCTGTCAAGACTCATCGAATTGTATACCTAAGATCTGATTACTTCACTTTATTTTTGTAAATTTTACCTAAAAAACAAAACAAAACACCAAATCTCTCATACAGCCCCAAATACCACAGGAAAAGGTTAATGACAAACAGAAAGAGAGACAAAGGCTTTAATTTACAAGAGGTATCACAAATCAGTAAGAAATAAACAACTTAATTTAAAAAATGGACAATGGTCAAGGAGTTCATAGAAAAATAATAAAAAGTGTTTAACAAATTCTAAATGATGCTAAACTTACTTCTAGTTAAAGAAATGCAAATTAAAATAAAATACCACTTTCCATCCATCAAATGGCAAAATTTTAAAGTTTGATAATACCCAGTGTTGGTGAGGCTGTTAGGAAACAAATATTCTCATGCTCGTTAGTGTAAGATTAAATTGGTACAATCTGTAGCAGTTAGCACTATATTTACATTGTGATTTAATTTTAATTTTAGCAAAACATCATCTGTCCAATTAAGTTAGAGCTAATCTGAATTTTATTTTTTTAATTTAAAATTCATTCCATAAATTTGTTTTTGCTTTATACTTGCATACATGATTTTAATATATGAAGCTTATTCCTAGCTTTTTGAACATTTAAGTAACTTTTTAAAAAGGGTACTTGCTAGTGGGGAGCCCCAATATGCTGAGTAGAGGCTTACTCCAAGGTTAGAGTGACACCCCCAAAACAGTAATTTTGGCACTTTTAACAGGCTTATTTGGGCACAGTGAATCAATATTATTGAATGGAATCTTGAAGAAAAAGAAAAAAACAGCTTGTTAGCTCTAGCGGGGAGATTATTTTGAAGTGAAAACAAAGTACAAAAGCAGAACACTGATCTAGGGAATGGGGGAAAAGGAAGCCTGCAAAGGAGGCATTTGTTTTAAAAGGTCTGAGTGGGGAAACAAGTTGAAACTTCGAGTGGTTAGATTCTCAGAATGTTGAAAGCAAATATCCCATTTCTGAATTCATGTTTTAAAAAGTTTTGAACTTCATTGATAAAAGTTTATTTAAATATTTATACTGCTCAGATAAATTCCAAATATTTGCCTTGTAATAATGCTCATGGAAAAGATGTATGCAAATCTGTGACCAATTCATAATGTCATATATTTTACCTGTCTACGAGTAGAATATCACTTGTTATAATTAAAAGATCCAGGCAATCTTCCAGTTCCTTGTTACGGTCACTTGTCTGTACTAGACTCATCAACAAACAGAGCTTGAGCAAATTGTAAGTCCCAGGAGGAACAATTTGTGATGCAAAGATATTGGCAAGTATTGCTGTAAACTTCCAGTACGAGCTGGAAGTCAAAGAGAGGAGACAACTGAAATTGTCGCTAATTCCTGAAGGAACTGAAAGTAAATATTAACATATATGTTAAAAAAAGTTTTTTAAAACCAGAAAATGATATTATAGACATCTAATTCCATTTATCTAAAATATTATCAAATTGCAGTTCTTTTAATGATGCCACATTCAAATTATTACAATGATATTAAATTATGATTGGAGGTCACTCTGGTCTATCATTTCTATCCCAAGGAATGCAGTAAGAAGAAGCAGTCAACCTGTGTGCCCACATAGACTGGCTGTGGGTTGCAAGCAAATCTCTCATTTTTTCCTTTTAAGACCTATGTGAGCAAAGCCAGATCATGGGGCTCTTGTACTGCAGTGTTTGCTTCCACATATCTATGTTTGAAATATTATCACCTTTAGTGAGGTCTAAAAAGCAGAATGGGAAATACTTGATTATTGCTGTTAAAAAGGGGAGATTTATACTCTATGACTTCAACATATACTGTAACATTCTAGACCTTCTCCACTACCTTATTCTGCCCAACTCCTGAAAGAGATGAGTGATTTAATCCAGTTGGTCAGTTTGGGAGAAACAGCTGCACACATGTAACCCAGTCCCTTTCTCCTTCCTCTTGGGCTGTCATCACAGGGCAATGATTTCTTCTACTCATCGATGCCCATGGACCAAGGGAGGCCTACATTAGTGTAGTTCTTGCCACATTTGGGTGGTTAAATCTGCCTAATTCTAGAGTTCAGCAGGAGAAAGCACACTTCACCTACATATATGTCATGTTCTGCCACCAAATCAGTAAATCTTAAAGCACTTCACAGAAGAAAATATTTTAAATATCTTTAAAATGCCTATTGTTCATTAGTACTTTCTTTCTTCAATATTTTTATTCTTTTAAGAAGTTTTTCTCAGGAATTCTCTGGTGGTCCAGTGGTTAGGACTCTGTGCTTCCAATGCAGGGGGCACGGGCCCGATCCCTGGTCGGGGAACTAAGATCCCCACAAACCACACATCGCAGCCAAAAAATAAATAAATAAATAAAGCTTTCTCTTCAAAATAAGCAGAGGTATCTAGAATCCATTGCATTTAAATTCAACTTGGGCCTCTGTTATTGCGGATGGTTATCTAGGGAATACAAAAAGAAAAAAAAAAAATCTAACTTCATTATTTAAGATTTAACTAGCCTGTCCTATATTTAGATACTTGCGTGCCAAGTTAAGCGTAGGTCTGCTCTCCACTTTTGTTTACTTAATTCTTAATTAGGTTGCAAGGAAATTATCAGTAATAAGGGTGATATTTTGGCCCCCAACTGCCTTTCTCTTTTGTCTTATTTCTCGATTCATTCAAAACTCAGCTGAGGAAAAGGATGCCATTTTATTGGCCTCTTTTTCTCAGACCACAACAGTTACTTAGCTAGAAAACAAAGGGATGGATAGAAAAATCTTCAAACTAATCTCTAACTCTTGGCATCTTAAAACATTTTTCTTGTTGGTAATTATTAAAAAAAAAAAAATCTAAATAAGGTTTAGCCAAAAGAAAGGAGTCCTTCCTGTGGGCAAGGTTTTACATTATCTTGCTTTATTTCCTTTGCAGCATTTATTATCTGAAATTGTCTTATTAATTAGTTTACAGATTTACTGACTGTCTACCATATGATTTAAGAGTTGGAACCCTGACTGTCCTCATCACAACTGTATCCCTAGTGCTTTGAAGAGTGCCCAGCACATAGGCAACCAATACTTATTTCCTGAACAAATGGATTTAAATTTAAATATTTGTTAATATATGATACTAACATTTTTCTTACCTTTTGGATTGAAAAAAGTGATATTATTTGCCTCTATACAGAGAGTAGTTTGTGATGTTTTTATACAGGTTGGAATTCCAATAATCTTATACTCATTTCCTATATTCATTTCATTCACTAATTCATCTAAAATTATTAAACACAAGAGAAAATAACTATTTACTAAACAAAACTTTTACATGATCATATGGTTCAAAGATCTAAAACCAGTAACAATTTAGTAGTTCAATTAGTTGCTAAGTATTTACTTTTGTTTAGTATAATATGCATATTGAGTGGCATTAATATCAATACTGTCAAAGTGACTATACTACCCAAGGCAATCTACAGATTCAATGCAATCCCTATAAAATTATCAATGGCATTTTTCACAGAACTACAACAAAAAAATCTTAAAATGTGTATGGAGACACAGAAGACCCCAAATAGCCAAAGCAATCTTGAGAAAGAAAAACAGAGCTGGGGGAATCAGGCTCCCTGACTTCAGACTATACTACAAAGCTCTAGTCATCAAAACAGTATGGTACTGGCACAAAAATAGAAATATAGATCAATGGAACAGGATAGAAAGCCCAGAAATAAACCCATGCACCTATGGTCAATTAATCTATGACAAAGGAGATAAGACTATACAATGGAGGAAAGACAGTCTCTTCAGTAGATGATGCTGGGAAAACTGGACAGGTACATATACATAAATGAAATTAGAACATTCTTTAACACCATACACAAAAATAAACTCAGAATGGATTAAAGACCTAAATGTGAGACTGGACACTATAAAACTCTTAGAGGAGAACATAGGCAGAACACTCTCTGGCATAAACCACAGCAATATCTTTTCCAATCCATCTCCCAGAGTAATGGAAATAAAAACAAAAATAAACAAATGGGACCTAATTAAACTCAAAAGCTTTTGCACAGCAAAGGAAACCATAAACAAAATGAAAAGACAACCCACAGAATGGGAGAAAATATTTGCAAATGATGTGACCGACAAGGGATTAGTCTCCAAAATTTACAAACAGCTCATGCAGCTTAATATCATCAAAACAAACAACCCAATCAAAACATGTGCAGAAGACCTAAATAGCCATTTCTTCAAAGAAGACATACAGATGGCCAAGAAGCACGTGAAAAGATGTTCAACATTGCTAATTATTAGAGAAATGCAAATCAAAACTACAATGAGATACCACCTCACACCAGTCTGAATGCCTATCATCAAAAAAATCCACAAACAACAAATGCTGGAGAAGGTGTGGAGAGAAGGGAACCCTCCTACACTGCTGGTTGGAATGTAAATTGATACAACCACTATGGAGAACAGTATGGAGGTTCCCTAAAAAACTAATAATAGGACTATCATATGATCCTGCAATCCCACTCCTGGGCATATATCTGGAGAGAAACATGGTCCGAAAGGATGCATGCACTCCAATGTTCACTGCAGTACTGTTTACAATAGCCAAGACATGGAAGCAACCTAAATGTCCATCGACAGAGGAATGGATAAAGAAGATGTGGTACATATATACAATGGAATATTACTCAGCCGTTAAAAAGAGTGAAATAATGCCATTTGCAGCAACATGGATGGACCTAGAGATTGTCATACTGAATGAAGTAAGTCTGACAGAGAAAGAGAACTATCGTATGATATTGCTTATATGTGGAATCTAAAAAGAAATGACACTAATGAATTTATTTACAAAACAGAATCAGACTCTCAGACTTAGAGAATGAACTTAAGGCTACCAGGAGGGAAGTGGGGGGGGAAGGGATAGTTAGGGAGTGTGGGATTGACATGTACACACTGCTATACTTAAAATGGATAACCAACAAGGACCTACTGTATAACACAGGGAACTCTGCTTAATATTATGTAACAACCTAAATGGGAAAAGAATTTGAAAAAGAATAGATACATGTGTATGTATAGCTGAATCATTTTGCTGCACACCTGCAACTATCACAACATTGTTAATCAACTATACTCCAATATAAAATAAAAAATTAAAAAAAAATAAAAACAGTAACAAGTAGTTCAGTTAGTTGCTAAGTAGTTACTTTTGTTTAGTATACTATGCATATTGAGTGGCATTAATAATGTAAATTGAGAAAATTTTATTGCTGATAAATTTTGATACTTATAGGTGATGATGAATTAACTTCAAGAAGCATGTGACATAGTAACTAGATAGTCTCCTATAATAGTCAAAAGGCAAAACAAGATCATTGTGTTTAAAATGAAACATCTTTCCATTAAATGACAAGAGATGTTAATAAAAATGACCTTATAAGTAATAATTTTATTTGGGAAGAAAATCATTTTAAAAAGTATTATTCACAGTATATAATATAGGCAAGTCACTTTTATACACATTATCTAATTGTAAACTATAAGACAGATATTGTTATCCCCACTTTATATATGAAGAAACTGAGAGGTTAAGTGATTTGCACCAGGCTAAGTAGTTAAGTAGCACAACTGAAATTCCCATCTGGGTCTGCTCATGTCTAAGGTCTACCCAGCACAGGGAACTCTACTTAATGCACTGTGGTGACCTAAATGGGAAGGAAATCCAAAAAAGAGGGGATACATGTATATGTATAGCTGACTCATTTGCTGTACAGTAGAAACTAACACAACATTGTAAAGCAACTATGCTCCAATAAAAATTAATTTAAAAAAAAGAAAAACAAATACCGTCAATGAAAATATATCCATTTGTAATACAAATAAACTCTTTTGAATCAAAATAAATAAATAAATAAAGTCTACCAAAAAGACACTTTACTAGGTTCCTCTCTCACCTCTACAGATGGAGCAAAGCTTTTGCACAAGTTCAAAATTTATTCTAAAAAACATACGTTAAAAATCTTGATCCTCCATTATACAGTTAGAATTTGGATGGTTGTAAAACTATGAAAGAAAGGCTTACAAGAAGGAGCAAGGATTAACTTCCCTCTGTGATCAAACACTGATCTCCATTTTTTTCCTCCTCTCTGTTTCTCTCTCTATCTCTCTGTCTCTCTCTCTCTTTTAGATCCGGAGAGCATACTGATATACCCTGTAGACCTAGATGGGAAGAATCAGCCCCAAGATTTGAGAAAATAAAAACCCCAAACCAAATAAACAAACATTCCCCCTGCCCTACCCCGCAAAAGACCCCTGAAGGAGACAGTATGAATTACAAGGAGAAAATTAAAGCAAATCATTTTTCAACTGTTCCTTGGAATCTTACAGTTTGATGGATGTGTCCTGAAGTCAAGAAAGGGTCAAGAGGAAGGCTAGGAGGCTGGGAGGTCTGGGTATCTCTCCTGATAACCCCCAAAGGCCTGCTTTTATTAATTTAACTTCTAAAAATGTATTTGGGTTCTATTAAGAGTTTATTTGAATAAAGGGTTTTGTACTAAAATATAAGTTGGATAGTCACATGTATTCTATATTGTAATGTATGGTTTGTATATAATAGAATTAAGTAGTTAAAATCATAGACTTTGAAGCTAGAATGCCTGAGTTTGAATCATGGCTGTGCCATGTACTAGCTGTGTAACCTTGGAAAAGTTACTTAACTTCTCTGTGCGTCCATTTCCACATTGTAAAATGGACATAACAATAGAACCTACTTGAAAGAGTTGCTGTGACTAAATGAGTTAATATATGTAAAAGTGCCTGGCACATAGTAATTGATATTAAAAATTACCTATTATGATCTGGGCTTACATGCCTGCCTTGTCCTTGACAGGCCATGGTGAAAAGACTTCTTGTTTGAGTCTCTGCTTTCTAACCCTTGAGTTTCCTACACATGGTTGACATTCAAGATCTCTCTTTACAAAAAGTTTAATTCTTCCAATTTTAGCCCAAGAAAAGAGACTGAACCCCATCCTCATTTTCACAGTTCTGGTTTCTCAACAACACTCTTCCCTGGGTGATTGATACTGATAATGATTTCCTCCTTTATGGCAGAATCTGTCTACTCACAGGTCTTTACCCATGCAGTTCTCAACAGTTAATCATATGTCGATGCTCATTCATTTATTTAACAAATATTTATTGAGTTTTTACTATGTGCAGTAAAAAACCCAAGTCCCTATCCTCCTGAAGCTTATATTTTAAAAAAATAATTCCAATATTTATATAAGACATACACATACAATAATGGGAGATTATTACTGTAAATAATTGTGACCCTGAGACTTAGCATAGTGCTTGAGACATAGCAGGTGCTAATATCTTAAGTGAATGTTGTATGACTGAATGAATAATTGTTATATTAGCTAAATATGACTCTTTAAAATACTCAAGAAAGAGAAGACCTATGATTTTCAAGCTTTTGAAGTACCATTTATAATATATAAGCATAAACAAGTCAATTATATAGTTTATATATTTTAGTGCAAACAGAACTTACTTACCTCTGAGGAAGATTGTGAGAGATTGAAACCTAAATGGCTGGTTGTTAGAATATCCTTGAAAAGCACGAAGTGCCTTTGTGGTAATTATTTCAACTATCTGTTTATCTTAAGGCAAAGAGTAAAAAAGAATCAGTTATTAGAATATATATTCAATTTAATTTCTACATTAAAATATCAGACATTATTTTAAAAATTGTAATTGTAAAACGTAAATGCATTTTTACCACCAAGTACTCTAAATTTTCTGTCTTCTTGAAGCGAAGATGAACATAGATTACACAAAAAGTCATTTCTTACTGTTGCAGATTCTGTAGCACCAGGCACATGCACTCTTATAAACTGAAATCCTGAAAGAAAATAGAGTTAAGCTAAATTTGCCTTCAGATTTAGCTTTCCATTTTCAGTCCTTTAAAATGAATCTAATTCAACATACAATTAGATCAGTTTTGCATGTGGGTTCATAGCAGTTCAATTAACATTTATTGCATGGCTATTTCTTGCCAGGCACTAGTGCTATGGATACTTAAGCACACAATTTCAATAGGTGGCAATAGGAAACAGATCATTTCAATATGCAGTATTCATATACAAAGTGTTCAGAGAGCCGAGAGGAGAGGCATCCAACCCAATAAGAGGTGGGGATGAATGGAAAAGATGTCCTGGAAGTTAAGCCAAAGGGTTGAGAGAGGACATTACATGGAGAGGGAACAGCATGAACAGTCATGAAACAGCGTGTGAGAAAAACAAGTACTTCGCAACACAAAAGCATCTGTTAAATTATAGGGGAGAGGTGTGGAAGAAAGAACGAATTTCAAGATTATGCAAAGTAGACTTGTAAACATTAGGAGACACCTAATTTTACTCCATTCTTTCTATGCTGTGAATGTTTTTTAACTAATTGTAAACATGATTTAAGATTAAACAATAAATTGTTTTGATTTTACATTTTAATATTTACCTTTTGAAAGAGGGCATGCTTCATCTGAACAAAGAAATCTTGCACCTTGTGTATACTTGGTTACAGTTGTCATTGCAATCACAATTCCTTGCATCATATAAAATCTTTGAGATGTATAATCAAGTGGAAACTTACAAAGATCAAGACTATAACTTGGCAGAGGAGGTAAATGTGTTAACTTCAGCAGTATATTAATCTAATAAGAACACAAAAATAGTATTAATAAAAATTGCAGATCCAATTGGACTTGCATTACAATATAGTAAGTATATTTGTAGGTTAAATCAAACAGATAATTTGTTAGTAGTATTAGGAAACAATCTTTTGAGCATTAAGAGAAAAGTGATTTAAATATAAAATTAAAGATGCAAAATCTTATAATCTGATATTTTAATTGAAAATATCATTATGAACTCATTTTTCTTTAAAAATACACATTTCCTCGCTATATTCACTGAAAAGACTTATTTATAAAACAATAACAACTCAATAGCAACAAACACTTCTAGTGCCCAGATCTCTAAATATAATTTCTCATGAAAAGGAACCTGAGCTCCTTAGGGGAAATGGCTGATTCCAGGTCTGGGGCAGAAAATACACCAGATGGACCTCCTTGTGCATCTCCTTGTGACAGAAACCAGGGGGGCTTAAAAACTAATGAAATGTGTCAAAAGGACATAAGAACAAACTTTAAGGAGCTCCCAATGACCAAAGTTAGATAATATAAGCATCAAAAAGAATGACAAAGATTCATTGAAACCTATCAGATATATTTAAAAATTCATGTAATTCTTCATAGTTTAAAAAAGGAAAAACAAACAAAAAAATTGGTCATCATTGGAGGCTGCTATATTTCAACTCATCACTCTGAAAATTTATAAATGGAAAGAATCAAACATTTCTTCTGCTTTTCCTGTACAAATTGTATTGCAGGGTAACCAAATAGTTGATGAGAGGAAAAACTTCTCTTACAGGATAGTTTCAGCTAATAAATATAGAAAGTTTGCTAAAATTAGGAAAACCACAATTTTGAAACTCCTAATGAAATAATGGAATCTAGGCAGTGACTATCAATAGCTGCAAAAACCATTAGGTGACAGTTGATGGGAGACTGTATATTGGAGGGATCAGACTGACATCATCTGCACCCACTGATCAATTGTGGCATTGCTAAAAGTGGGATAACAAATAGGACAGTTCTCCTAATGTAGGGCAGTATGAAACACATGACATTATGATATATTCTCATCAAAATGAGTTGAACTTGAATCTAAGCAAGTCTTTAGAGCCAACGTTTTTTTCCAGAAATTTGGTGTCTAGGGGTATAAGTTAAATACTACAAGAACATAATCAGACAAGTCCAGATTATGAGACATTTTACAGGACAATTAACTAGTTTCTTCAAAAATTCAATGGCATAAAAAGGGAGGGGGAGGAAATGGCTCTAGATTAAAAGAGACTTAGGGAGATGTAAGAACCAGTTATAATGTGTGTACCTTGTTTTAGTCCTGACTTGAACAAATCAACTGTGAGACAGTCTTGAGACCCCGATTGGGTAAATTTCAATATGGACTGGATATTAGATGATACCAAGGAAGTATTATTATTTTTTTTGTAAATGGTAATAATGGCATTAGGGTTATATAACAAAAATGTCCACAATTTTTAGAGGTTGATACATACCAAAGTATGTAGGGGTGAAACACAGAATGTATTTTAAAGATTTGCTTTAAAACATTTCAGAAAAAAAGTGACGATGCCAGTATGGCAAAATATTGCAAACTATGAAATCTGCACGATAGATATATGGAGGTTCACTGTATTATTCTCTTTATTTGGGGGTATGTTTGAAATGTTTTATTATAAAAATGTTTAATGTTATAAGTGATAAAACAGGACGTAAAGATGCGTATGTAGATAATCTATTAAACTTTGAAAATATGTTTAAACAAAAAATACATATGAATATAAAAATATTTATTTACAAGGTATCTTGAAAGTATTGTACCTTAGTTTTCTTTGTTAAATTAAACTAAAACTTACTTGAGCTTCAGTCTGTAATTGTCCAATTAATGAGAGAGTCTTAACAGCAATAAAACAGACCTGTGATTTCAAACAAAATACCAAAGAAGTTAGCAAAAATTCCATGTGGCATAAAATTATTTCTTTCTTTAACTTACTGATTGAAAAACTTGAGCAGCTTTTAAAGGCTGGTGTAAAATATGATTTCCAAGTTCAGCATCCAACTCAATAATATCAGAGGGATTTATTAAAATACTGAATCGATAGACAGCATAACTTTGTTTTGAATCTGTAAAAATACACAAATATAAAAATGAGGACAGTTATACGTAGGACTTTAAAGTTTCTAAAATAAAGTCAACTTTGCTGAACATACCATTGTAGGATTTGCAATTGTCTATGAACTTCTGGAGGCCTCCACTTCTGTCAAGATAGATAAGGGCTGCCTCTTTCATTTTTAGATTTGACATTTTCTCCTAGTTAATGATTCTTCTCTTTTACTGAATGATTAAACCACAGTTGCTGGTGAAGACTACAGAGAGTGAAATTCATAGAAAAGACAAGAACACCCAGAAATTTAAAAAAAGTTACATTTAAGGATCTATAATAAAACTGTTTAAACTATTAAATGTAAAATTGACAGTGAAATAAAATGAGGTAAAATTCCCAACTTAAAAAATTCCTGGGAGTTCCCTGGTGTCCTAGTGGTTACGATTCCGGGCTTTCACTGCCATGGCCTGGGTTCAATCCCTGGTCCGGGAACTGAGATCTGGTAAGCCCCGTGTGGTTCAGAAAAAAAAAAATCCTACTCAAAGGGAAACAAAACTGGTTTCTCTTGCCAAATGATATTTTTATCAACACTAGGTTATGAGACTCGCCATAAGATTTCAAATTTAAGAACAGGAGCCTCTGGGCTTCCCTGGTGGCGCAGTGGTTGAGAATCTGCCTGCCGATGCAGGGGACGCGGGTTCGAGCCCTGGTCTGGGAAGATCCCACATGCCGCGGAGCAACTAGGCCCGTGAGCCACAACTACTGAGCCTGCGCGTCTGGAGCCTGTGCTCCGCAACAAGAGAGGCCGCGATGGTGAGAGGCCCGCGCACCGCGATGAAGAGTGGCCCCCGCTTGCCACAACTAGAGAAAGCCCTCGCACAGAAACGAAGACCCAACACAGCCATACCATACATACATACATACATAAATAAAAAGAATGTAAGCAGACAAGAATAGCATTAAAAAAAAAAATTAAAAATAATTAAAAAAAAAAAAAAAAAAAGAACAGGAGCCTCAAATGTCTCTTTACAGAGTAGGTATACCAAAAAATGCTTGTTGAAACTAATATTGGATAATGAGGTCCTCTTGCAGGCGTTGTTTAAAAAAATGAAAGTGGTAAAAGCTGTTTCACAAATTCAATATAAGTAACAAAATGTAGCTAGCCTACGAAGTCTGAAAACCTGGATCTAGACCCAGCATTTGCTAGTTGCTGTGGGTAAATTACCCAACCTCTCTTGGTTCATCTGTAGGAAATTAAGGGGTTGTATTAGATGATAAGGTCTCTTCTAGCTTTAAATTTTCTATCAGGGACCAACATAAAACATTAAACCACAGTAATGAGAGTGGAATACATAAAATTCATTTAAAGACAGCAAACACCAATTGGAAACAATATATGCCAAACATTGTATTAGGTTCTAGGGATAAAATGATTAAGATTGAATCCTGCCTTCAATGGCTGCCAATTTAGAGAAGTCAGAAATAATGACTATCACATTTATTCATTATCAAGTATTTATTGGGCATTTACTATTTATTGGATATCAGACTGTCCTAGGCACTGGGGGTACAAAGATCAGTAAAATATGGTCCCTACTGTTCAGAGAGTACAGTGAGGGAAAATAGATATGAAAAACATTATAATTCTGTACAACTTATGTGCTATTAAAGAAATATTTATGTACTAGAGAGCACAGAAGGAACAACATACACGAAATAGCTCACAAAGTTTGGGGTCATCCTCGTGTAGGGGTCATAATATTTTCTATTGTTTTAGGACATTGTGATTTAATACAGTGGGGACATAGACATGAAGTGATAAATTCTACTTTAAAGGTGACATTTGATAGGTAAGATGTCACTGATTGAAGGAGAGGTGAAGAGAGGAAGAGAAAGTTGTCCAAGGATAGAGGTAATCCCCCTTCCCCTAATTTTCAGACCTACACTGTTGAATCCATACCCCTGTTCCTTGGAGTTCAGGTCACTTTCCAAAGAAAAGTAATCGAGACTGTCCTTCTCGCTATTATATGGCGGGGGTGGGGGGGGGTGGGGGGGTGGAGGGACGCACGGCGGGAGGGAGCGGGAAGAGAAACTTGGGAGTTCATTTCTCTGTGGCCCTAAGTTCAACTATCTTTAAGTGTGTGCTGTGTTCAGAACGTTACATCTGTGCTTCATGAGAACGTAAGGTTTCCGGGGCCGAATGAAGGGAGGTTGCTAAAAAGGAAATGGCTGTGTGGAGCTCAACCAGACTGAAAAATTTTGAAGTCCACGATGATTATACAGACAAAGGGAAACCATCAAAGTTTTTAACAGGTGAGTAATGTGGTCAGATTTTTATTTTGTAAATCAGTACCCGCCGCCAGTGCGGAAAGTGGGTTGGAATAGAGGAAGAAGTGTCAATCATCAGTTTCTAAGTATTGAAAATAGTCCTGGGAGATGGATGGCCCCATCTAGGGCATTAGGGGTGAAATGGAATGGAGGGGATGGACTCCAGACTTTTTTTTAAAGATTTCACCCTGGGCATGGTTTCCGGTCTGTGAGGGTGGGTGGATGATGCCGCTCTAATGGAAATACGGAAGCCGGGAGAAGAAGAGGGAAATAAAAAGGTAAAGTTCCTTTGAAATTTGCTGACTCTGACGGGCTCCTGGGACATCCAGATAGACAGAAGCCCTAGGGCGACATAAACCAGGGCCTGGCGTTCAGGAACTTAAAAAAGGCTAGAGAGAACGCTGCTCTGGGCATCACCTGGGTAAAGCGGGCGTCGTCCTGGGAGGGGATGCATTTCCAAGGTATGGGAAAGTGGAGGAAAAGACATGGACGCCTTTGGAAAAGCACCCAATAAGCGAACCGGGATATAATTCTACAGGTCTTCCCACAGCCTAAAGAACCCAAGTGTTGGTTCCCTTGAAACAGACGCGGGGCGTGTCTTCTCTGCGGGCCGCGGCAGCAGGAAACCACCTCACAACCAAAGTGGATGCAAAGCGAATCCGGCCTCACACCCTGGGCTCCAGGGCCTGTCCCACCCTCAGAGGCAACCTCCAGCACTGCGGACCCCAGCCCAGCAGTGTGTGACCACCCCCCACTCTCGCACCCACCGAGCTTCGTCCGTCGCGCGCCACCTCAAGCCCGAGCCCGGGAGCCAGCAGGCCCACGCGCGCATGCGCGCACCTCCTGGCCGTTGGAGGCGCGGAGCCTGCCGGGACCGCCCCTTCCGGTCACCAAGGCAACTACCCTGACATGCCCTCCACCCTCTTTAATAGAGTCGCTCGTGCTTCCTCCCTGCGAGGCAAAGAGACAGAGAGAAACATAGAGACCCTCGGTTTTCGTTGTTATCGCAGGCCAAGGGTGTCCCTGTTCGTTTCAAAAACTTACTAAAAACTCTCCTGGTGGGAACGCAAAACGGTGGAGACAATTTGGAAAACTTTCCCTGATAAAGAACCACAGTTACTATATGACCCAACAATTGCATGTCACATATTACATATTATACATAGATAATATGAGAGGGAATATAAAACATATGTTGACACAAGAACTTATATGTGAATTTTTATAGTATTGATGTTGATAGTATTATAATAGCCAAAAAGTGGAAACAACTGATAAATGGGTAAATAAAATGTGGTATATCCATACAACGTAACGTTATTTGGCCATAAAAAGGAATGAGGTCCTAATATGTGCTACAACATGGATGACCCTTGGAAATATTATGCAAAGCAAAAGATTTAGCTAGATAGGAAAGGCCAAATATTGTATGATTCCGCTTATGTGCAATGTCCCAAATAGACAAATCTGAGAGAAAATAGATTAGTGGTTGCCTGGGGCTTATGGGGTGACTGCTAATGGGTATGGGTTTTTTTAAAAATTGTGGTAATATACATAAAACTTACCACTTTAACCATTTTTAAGTGTACAGTTCAGTGATGTTAAGTACATTCACATTGTGAAACCTCACCACGATCCACCTCCAGAACGTTTTCATCTTCCCAAATTGAAACTCGGTCCCTGTTAAACAATAACCCATTTCCCGGCTCCCCACTCTCCCACGTGCCCCTGACAACCAGCATGCTATTTTCTGTCTCTATGAATTTGACTACTCTAGGTACCTCATGGAAGTGGCATCATATAGTACTTGTCCTTTGTGACTGGCTTATTTCACTTGACAAAGTGTTTTCAAGGTTCATCCATGTCATAGCACATCAGAACTTCCTCTTAAAGGCTGAATAACATTCCATTTTATCTATATACCACATTTTGTTTATCCACCCATACAGGGTTTCTTTTCGAGGTGATGAAAACGTTCAAAATTGATTGTGGTGATAGTTGCACAACTCCGAAGAAACCAAAAGCCAGTGGATTTGACACTTCAAATGGGTGAATTCTAAGGTATGTGAATTAAATATCAATAAAGCTGTTAGCAAAAAGCCAAAACTTGTGCTGAGTCCTCCCCCATTAGTATTACTTGGTACAGTTATGCATGGGGGTGGGGCATCAGGAGGTGGAAGGTTGGACCACATGCCATGGAAAAGTAATTGAAGCCACCCCCTTCAGTATTTAACAGGGTTGACAAAACACCACAGAATTTGTTTCTCTGGGGGGAATATAATCTATATGAGTGACGAGGTGAGGAAAATATTTTGCTGAACTAGAAATCAATTTGCAACAGCAAAGGGCTGTTAAAACCGTCTCGTACTACAATTCTGTGGTCATGAACACTATTGACACTTTAGATGAGAAGAACTAGGCTATGGTCTGCTGATGGATCTTGTGTTTTATGGTAGAATCAATTCTTCAAAAAGGTATTCATATATAGTTTAAAGTTTTGCAGGGGAACCCGTGTCCCCTGCATTGGCAGGCGGGTTCTAACCACTGCGCCACCAGGGAAGCCCGCCAATCTGTTTCTAATAAGGAAAGCAGCCGCTCCAGTCCTCCTCGGAAACCCTGAGGAGTCTTCTCTTTTCTCCCTTACCAGTCAAATAAGAAGCATTAAAATTTTGATTCTAGACATCACTATCATTTTCAGAGAGTTTGCAATGTGCAGTAGTGGACGGAATACTTAAAATTTTAAGTGCTTTTCTTATGTCCAACGTATTTTAAAGGATTATTAAAAACATAAAAACCTATTAGAAGATTCTACTGGACTTGGTTGATTTAAAACACCATGATTACTTTGGCATGGAAATGAATTGTTATGGTTAACTGATTAACCAAAACTTATTGATACATTGCTGTAAATACTCAGCATTTTGTTATTACAGAATATCACTGAACATCACAAATTTTCAGTGGCAGGTTGAGAATTAGAAGCCCCCCAATAGGTTGAAATTTCAAAGTAGATATCCCATGTGTAAAACTAGTAACTTATGCAAGAAGCAACATTTTTAGGTACACTCATATAGGGCATTTGTTAGGCAGATTCATAAAGATGAATACTTCATAAGTGATAGGTTCATTTTAATTTTTTAACTTGGGGGTGGTTGTGTGGAAGAGGACTGTTTTATGCAAATCAAAGTCCTTTCCCTTTCCATTCTCATCCCCTCTCCCATTTTTTCTTTTTCAGCAGCTACACAGGACCTGCTCTCATGCTTTTTTCTTTTAATTTTTTAGAGCAGTTTTTAGGTTCACAGCAAAACTGAGTAAAAGTTAGAGAGAGTTCCCTCTGACTTCCCTTCTTTTTCTAGTTTCCTAAGGTAGGAACTTAGATTGATTTTAGATCTTTCTTCCTTTCTAATTTATGCATTCAATGCTATAAATCTCCCTCTAAGCACTACTTTCTTTGTATCCACAAATTTTGATATTTTGTTTTCATTTTCATTTAGTTCAAAGCATTTTAAAATTTCTCTTGATATTTCTTCTTTGATCCATGTATTATTTTTAAGTATGTTGTTTAATCTTCATGTATATAACTGGGACTTTCCAGTTATTTTTTGTTATTGATTTCTAGTTTAATTCCATTGTGGTTTTAGAGCAGACATTATATGATTTCTACACTTTTAAATTTGGTAAACTGTGTTTTTTTATGGCCAAGAATTTGATCTATCTTGGTGAATGTTCCATGTGAACTTGAGAAGAATGTGTTATCTGTTATTTTTGGATGAAGCAGTCTACAGAAGTCACTTCTATCCAGTTGATTGATGGTGTTGTTGAGTTCAACTATGTCCTCGCTGATTTTCTGCCTGCTGGATCTGTCCATTTCTGAGAGACGGGTGTTGAAGCATGCCTAATGTAGCTTTATATACCCTGTTGTTAGGTGCATACATATTAAGGATTGTTATGTCTTGGAGAATTGACTCCTTTATCACCATGTTTGTTTAACCTATCTATCTGCGCCAGGTCTTAGTTGCAGCATGTGGGATCTTCGTCGTGGCATGCGGGATCTTTGCTGTGGCACGTGGGATCTAGTTCCCTGACCAGGGATCGAACCTGGGCCCCCTGCATTGGGAGTGCGGAGTCTTAACCACTGGACCACCAGGGAAGTCCCTAATGTCCTTCTTTATTCCTGATAACCTTCCTTTCTCTGAAGTCTACTCTGTCTGAAATCAATATAGTTACTCCTCCTTTCTTTTGATTAGTATAAGCATGCTATATATTTTCTCCATCCATTTACTTTTAATCCGTATGTGTCTTTATACTTAAAGTCGATTTCTTATAGACAACATGTCGTTGGGGCTTGTTTTTTGATCCACTCTGAAAAATCTGTCTTTTAATTGGTGCATTTAGACCACTTATGTTCAGAGTGATTATTGATATAGTTGGATTAATATCTACCATATTTGTTACTGCTTTCCATTTGTTGCCTTTTTACTCCTTCCTATTTTTGTCTTTTATTTCTCTGCCTTCTGTGATTTTAATTCATTCCATTTTCTCTCCTTTCTTAGCTGTCAGTTACACTTTTCTTTTCTTTTTTAAAATTAATTAATTAATTAATTAATTTATGGCTGTGTTGGGTCTTCGTTTCTGTGCAAGGGCTTTCTCTAGTTGTGGCAAGTGGGGGCCCCTCTTCATCGTGGTGCGCGGGCCTCTCACTATCACGGCCTCTCTTGTTGCGGAGCACAGGCTCCAGATGCGCAGGCTCAGTAATCGTGGCTCACGGGCCTAGTTGCTCCGCGGCATGTGGGATCGTCCCAGACCAGGGCTCGAACCCGTGTCCCCTGCATTGGCAGGCAGATTCTCAACCACTGCGCCATGAGGGAAGCCCCTTTTCTCCTTTTTTAAATTGATTGTCCTAGACTGTAAATATACATTTACAACTAATCAAGGCCCACTTTCAAACGACACTGCTTCATAGTATAGTGAAGTACCTTAGTGTGAATACCTTATAATAACAAAATAATCTTACTTCCTCCTCCTCATTCCTTGTATCATGGTCATTTGTTTTACTTACGTAAAAGCATATGCTTGCTTATGCATACATAATCAAATACATTGTTATTATTTCAGTTATCTCTTAGATCAATTAAGAAAAAATAAGTTTTTATATTACCTTCACTTATTTCTTCTTGGATTCCTTCTTCCTTTCTTTATGCAGATCTGAGTTTCTGAATTATATTATTTTCCTTCTCTCTAAAGAACTTCTTTTAAACTCTCTTGGAAGGCAGGTCTACTGGCAACAAATTACCTCAATTTTTGTTTGTCTGAGGAAGTCTTTATTTCTCCTTCACCAAGTTGGTGGGGTTTTTTTTCTCTCTCTCTCAACACTTTAAATATTTCAGTCCACTCTCTTCTTGCTTGCATGGTTTCTGAGAAGTCAGATGTAATTCGTATCTTTGTTTCCTCTGGCCTCTTCCAGGATTTTTTCTTTGTCTCTGATTTTCTGTAGTTTGAGAATATATGCCTAGCTATAGTTTTGTTTTGTTTTGTTGTCTTTGCATTTATCCTGCTTGGTGTTCTCTGAGCTTCCTGGATCTGTGGTTTGGTGTCTGACATTAATTTGGAGAAATTCTGTCATTATCGCTTCAAATATTTCTTCTGTTCTTTTTTCTCTCTCTCTCCTTCTGGTATTCTCATTACATGTATGTTACATCTTTTGTAGTTGTCCCACAAACTGAGCGTCTTTCTCAGTTTTCTGCTTCTCCCCCCGCCCACCCCATATTAGGTGGGTTAGGATGGCTAGAAGGAACTGGAGTTGGGTATTTCCTTTCCCCCACCTCAGTGATTAGGCTCTGATAAAACCCTGCCGGTCAGGTTCTGATTAACCCGTTTCTCCTGAGGGCAGGCCTTGTTCAGAACACAGTGCTCCGGCATATTTGAAAATGGTTCATTTTCCCTCCTCCTGCTGGAAGCACAAAGGAATTTTTCTCTAATATTTGTGAGAAGTTGGTTGAGCCCCGGGAGGTAAATCTCACAAAACTGTGGGGATCCCTGTGACTAGGTTCTCCTGGACTTCTGAAGTCTCAGAGTTGTGCACTTAACCCCCAGCAATTTGTCAATACAGCTCAGGTCTTCCTACCCCTGCACTGGCTCCCGTGGTGGCTGCCTCTGTTCCAGTGAAGCCACAGATCCCTGTATTTGCCCGTCGGTCTCTCCAGTCTTGGGGGCAGCAGTCTGTCCTGTGTTGTCCACTGTCATCTGTATCCAAGAAAGGTTGTTGATGTTTGTTCAGCTTTTTTTAACCTGGCAACTTCTAAGCTCCTTCCATGTGAAGCTGGAAAACAGAAGTCCCTGTCATGCATTCTTGCGTACTTGCATTGCTTGGGTTATGCTATTTCTACCTCTTCACCACTTTAACTTTTCCTTTGGACCAAATTCCTGAGTCTCTTCTCTGTCATGTGGTACAATGGCTAAAATACTTAAGATGACAGGATTATGATTTAACTTTTATTTTTGTCTTACATGTAACTGACTTTATTGTCCCTTTTAATATTTTTCTTTGAGGTTTAATTTGCTGTATATACAGCAAAGTGCACAGCACTCAAGTGTTAAAGTCATAAGAGTTTTGACAAACACAGAGCTTTGCTTCTGATATCTAATTGAAGCACATCGCTAGGGGCTATCTTACTAAAGTAAATTACAGAAGTGTCAGTGTGCAGCATCAGTGAATCATTAACAAAGTAAGCTGTCATTGAGGCATAAGAGAAAAATTCAACACAGCAAGGCTATATAAACTACTACCTGGAAAGAACCAAAACAACACACTGAGATCAAATTTGACCTTCAGTGGGTCTGTTTTACTGTATATAAGCCTTCTGGATTCCAAGAGTTAACTAATAAAACATAAAAACATTTGAATATTGACAACTCATTGTTGACTTGCCCACAAAGATTTAACTAAAATTGAGTGGAAATCTCTGCTCCCTAATAAGGTGGAAATACTGAAATTTTATTAGAAAAAAAGGATGAATCTGAGATATATTCCTGCAAGAGAATTTACAGCAAAAACTTCAGTCACACTTAAACACAAGATTAGTAAAAACACCAAATGGGCATGGTTCTTACAGTAAGCAAGGTTATGTAGAGTAATGTAATTCTTTGTTTTACACTATTCCCATAAGAGTCATATGGTGATCCATCATTTTCAGTACTTATTCAGTACATCATTTTCATAACTTATTTGTAGGATCCTTTGATTGGCTACTTCATTGCTATAAATACCACTCTGAATTTATACTTCTATACTTGCTTTTTTTCTTTGTATAATATTGCTTTAAACTATTCTCTACTATCTTGATTTTGGGTAAATTATCAAAAAGTTATCCTTTTGAGACAGCTATATTTCTTTCTGACTTAAGTACCTCTGTAAAAATGGGCATAATGCAAAGAAATAGTGAAATAAGAAATACTTTTCTGTAGGGGTGTCCCTTTAAGGAATATGTTTAAAGAATTACAAATGGGTGGTTATATAAAATTGCACCAAAAATGCTAAATAAGTGATATAAATCTCCAATTGGAATGCTTTCAGGGAAATGAGAGAGCAAATGCTCTTAATATTAGGTGAGTGAAGGCGAACAAAAGTGGCAGAGAAGAAACCCCGTCTTTTTATAGCAGTAAATCCTTTTGATCATCTGAACAAAGCTATGCAGCACTCCCTGCCCCAAGTCGATTTTATTTACACACAGAACTTGGTATATCTTTTCAAGGTACTCATGCTACTTGAAGCTCATCCACGTACACTCTGGGGTTTCATATAAGTGAACAATCTCCTTGGGATACAGAATAACCTGTAAAAACCAACAAAAGTAGAAACTGCTGTTAGAGGTAAGTGGCAGAAAATTCCACTTCAAAAACAGAGCTAACTTCCAAACTACATACACGAGGAAATAAGTTATCAATTTTAACACACTTTATTGAAAATCATGCCAGCACTACTAAAAATGTTCCCACATACCACTCCCACTTTTCATACAGTATGTGATGTACAAAAGAATGAGTCATAAAATATCTGTGTAAAGGTCTGTAATATTATGCCTATGGATAATCACAATAAAAGTTTCAGGTATGCCAAAAGATATTGGTAATGGTAATTTTTTATAGTGATAAAATTTTATAGTAATAAATATTTCAAATATTTAAATCACTTTTGAAACATTTGCCATTGCTGAAATTATATCCCAACAGTGTTTGCTGGCTCATAAGTTCAAAAATTATTTTTGCATAAAAAACTTTTGAGCAGAGTACCTGCTGCCAGCATCTACGTCAGCTGGCACCTCTCCCCAGGTGTGCCAAATTTTGTAATTTTCAGTGTGTGCTGTGACATGACAATGGTTGGGAAGCCCTACACTGTACCATAGGCAATAAGAGGTATGTGTAACATGAAGAATGTTAGGGCTTCTTCATTTAGACCTTTGAGTTTATTTTGGCAATAACCATGAAATGGTTCAACTATTCAAAGGGCAGACCTTTTTCTAAAAGACTTAGCATGCTCTGAGAAAAAAAATAAACTTGAAACTTGGAAGAGATTTTGTTCCCTGAATATTAAACATGTCGGCCTATGATAATCTAGAAATTTCTATGTATGCCCAAATATTTAGTTAAAATTTTATACTTCTCCCCCTTACATATACGAATAATTATTGTTTGTAATGACTATTGTAAGCATCACCAATTTTAATTTAAAATAATGGCAGGGGGCTTCCCTGGTGGCGCAGTGGTTAAGAATCCACCTGCCAATGCAGAGGACACGGGTTCCAGCCGTGGTCCAGGAAGATCCCACATGCTGTGGAGCAACTAAGCCTGTGCGCCACAACTAAGCCTGCGCTCTAGAACCCACGAGCCACAACTACTGAGCCCGTGTGCCACAACTACTGAAGCCCACGTGCCTAGAGCCCATGCTCCGCAACAAGAGAAGCCACCACAATGAGAAGCCCGTGCACCGCAACGAAGAGTAGCCTCCACTCGATGGAATTAGAGAAAGCCCACGCGCAGCAACAAAGACCCAACGCAGCCAAAAATAAATAAATAAATAAATAAATTTTAAAAAATAAAAAATAAACAAGATAAAATAATGGCAGGCATTAGATGATCATTAATCTTTTTGCTAGTTTTTATTATGCTATATAAGATTTGTATTTCTTGTGATCTGAGAAACATCAATATTCTATTTAAAATTTATTCTTAAAAATATACAATATTGCACTTTAATTTTTGGCAGTTTAATTAAGGAACGGCTGAGTAAAAAAAAATCATACAAGAAACTACAGTTTTTGTTTTATAATAAGCAAAGAGCTTTGTATAAAAGCAGAACTTACAGTAGTGCCAAATAAACCAAATATTTACAGTGTCGCTATTAAAGTCTTGCCTCTAAAGGAAGATTCAGTGTATTGGATGCAAATATTACTAATCTAACAAAAGTACACTCTGCCTCCCCCTCTTCTGCTGAACAATTTTACGCTAAAGGGTATTCGTGTGAAAAGTTTTTGTACTTTCTTTCTCAAGAGAACACACATGGAAAGTATGCTTGTTCCTGAAGCATCAAAACTGCGTCACTAAACTCTTTCACAGTTTCCTACAAGACCTGAAAAATCTCTAAACTAAGAATCAGAATCCCAAGGTAAGCATGAGTTTTAGTTTTTCTGTAGATATTCTTTTTTACAATTACAAGTATACAAGTTAGTTGGTTTTTAGTATGATTTTAAGGTCAGCTTCCTGTACTTTTTCTAAGATACATAAGATACTGACTATGCATCTGCCTAAATTACTTTTAACTTTTGTTACATTGTAGTAAAACTGTATACATTTATACTGACCCATAATTTGCTATTCTACTTTTTAATTCCCAATTAGGTAAATACTCTAGACAGTGCAGTATTTTTTACTTATCAACCAATTAGGAAGATAGTTTTGAAAAGGTATTTGCAAAAGCAAATACCAAGATTTAGACCTACTTAACAATATATTAAATATTCAAAAGACCAAAAAGAACATAAATAGAATGTATTGGTAATATAAATACATGACACAGAGACATTCATTTTTGGCACCGCCTCAAAAAAAAATCCAGCAGTACTTTATTTCCCTTCAGAGCTTTGGGAATACTTAAAATTTCTAACTATTAAACTTTTACTTTTCCTCCAGAGGAAAAATAATTCACAAATTTGAACTGGTATTTCAAAAGCATAGGATTTCCTTTTGTTACTTCTTAATTTGATCTGCAGAATGAACAGTTACTCAAAGCGTTAGGTAGCAGCCAATGAGTTAACTATGCTTTTATATTTTAATCCTACCAAGAAATGATTATGTCAAACAGTGATTCATTATGGAAAGATATGGTTTCTTCTTAAACAACCATGTACCAATTGCATAGTTGTGATCTGAGAACTCAAAGTAGAGAGCTATGAAGGCATTAATGTATGTTAACTGAACTGAAACAGACTGTTAAAAAACAGTCTATCTTGGGTAGATGTTAGCATAAACCTAGAGGGAAAAAAAACCAGTCATTAGCAAAAAAGTTTTCTTTAAAAATAGGTTAATGCTAAGAACAGTAGCTTTTAAAATTTCTGTTTAAAAATAAGCTTAATAATAAACAAGAATACAAATTTTAATTCAAAACTTAGTTCTCTGAAATGCCCTATTTTCTCGCATACAGCAGAAAATACATTTTTCATAGTTTTTAACATTACATGTAAAAATGAGGCACTAGTTAAACATATTTGAATATATTCACACAAACAGGAGTTTCCATCTCATCTGTAGGCTTATATTTGCTCAATGGGTTCTTGATGGCAGACCGCTCACAAAAATAAGTCTTCTGAAGGAGGTGCGTAAGAGAAACCAACAAAAGCGTCGTCAGCCTCCAGTACGCTGGCGTTCACTATGGAATAGTCAGAAGACACACACACGGAATATGGAACTGTTTCTTCTGTAAACGCTGCATCAAAGTTCCTGATATCATCTGGTCCTGCCTAAAATGTCAAAAAGCATACTATTACTCGCCTTACCTTTTTTCCCCTTACTTCAGTCCCTCATTAAAGCCCCTTCATGAATTTGTCTATTTTTTCCTGGCAAGTTTAGATGTCTTCCTACTCCATCAGTGTCTTTGAAACATTTCCTGCTCTTCCCTTCACGACTCTCATTATTCAGCTCCTTCTTACAGTTAGGGCTCTCGTTTCTGGGTTGGGGGAGGAAAGATAAGGGTGAGGAAGGCTAGCGTGACAGGGTCCTCGCCTATGTTAATTTTTTTTTTTTTTTTTAAACACTATGCTGCCTTTTTATTATTTATTTTATTTTTATTTTTGGCTGTGTTGGGTCCTCGTTTCTGCGCGAGGGCTTCCTCCAGTTGTGGCGAGCAGGGGCCACCCCTCATCGCGGTGCGCGGGCCTCTCACTATCGTGGCCTCTCTTGTTGCGGAGCACAGGCTCCAGACGCACAGGCTCAGCAGTTGTGGCTCACGGGCCCAGTTGCTCCGCGGCACGTGGGATCCTCCCAGACCAGGGCTCGAACCCGCATCCTCTGCATTGGCAGGCAGACTCTCAACCACTGCGCCACCAGGGAAGCCCGCCTATGTTAATTTGAATCTTGGGTCTGGCAACTGACGCACTTTCTCTCTACCCATCACCACCTCTAAATTTAGAAAAGGGGCTCAGGGAGGTTTTCAGGAGAAAATTTTGCATCTCCACTTCCATAAAATGCCTGCCCATCCAGTTTCTCAATTCTGGGGAAGTTGAAGCCTTTTGATGAAGAAATGAAGGGACAGTAAGTAAAATTATGAAAGGTGACTCTTGTGCTACAGAGGTCATTCACTGAGCATTCGGCTGTGACACCCTTAGCTCTAGAGACCTAAAGGGACTGGAACCTGGGAAGCGAAGCATAGTGGCTACTTAGGCTCGAAGGTAGCGGTCAATCTTCCTTCACGAATCTGATACAAGCTAATGGACTCTCCCCTTCCAATTTATTTACAGATTAAAACTGGGATACAGATTCAGGGGATTTACTCTTAAAGCCCATCTCTGAAGCTCTAGGTTATCTCTATTCTAAGAGGAAGGGAATCCTTAAAATGTTCAAGTCATCAAGTCTAACCGAGGTAAACAGGTTCAGAGCACATATATAAGCCAAGAACACAGTTAGCCTGGTGGTCTACAAACAGCAGAGCAGAGACCAGGGAAATTCAGGATGCTAGATTCTTCCATATGAGAAATTCCCCAACAGAGGAGAAAGAATGCTAGAAATTATACTCATGTGTATATAAAAAAGTCATGAGGACTTCCCTGGTGGCACAGTGGTTAAGAATCCGCCTGCCAATGCAGGGGACGCAGGTTCAATCCCTGCTCCAGGAAGATCCTACATGCTGCAGAGCAACTAAGGCCGTGCGCCACAACTACTGAAAGCCTGCGCACCCTAGAGCCCACGTGCCGCAACTACTGAGCCCACAAGCCACAACTACTGAGGCCCGTGCACTCTAGGGCCCACGTGCCACAACTACTGAGCCCACGTGTCACAACTACTGAAGCCTGCGTGCCTAGAGCCCATGCTCTGCAACAAGAGAAGCCACCGCAATGAGAAGCCCGTGCACCGCAATGAGAAGTAGCCCCCGCTCGCTGCAACTAGAGAAAGCCCGTGCACAGCAACGAAGACCCAATGCAGCCCAAAAAAAAAAAAAAAAAAAAAAGTCATCAAATTCTCATTTATAACCTTAGAAGCAAGGACACTGGAACAAGACTAAGGTTTGAATTCTGGCTGTGAAATTTGTTAGCTGTAGTTCTTTATATAAACTACCCTATCTCTGTGAGCTTGTTTCCTCTTCTGTAAAATAAGAATACTGCCATCTACCTGTTAAGTTTACTGTGAGGACTGGATGCGTTAATACATAAAATTCCCAAAATTTGACACGTAGAAGGTGCTTAATAAATGATAAAAAACGTTCCTTCACTGGACTTTATAAACATTCTATGAACGCCCTGATGGCTCCTGGCCAGTACTGAGGGGGATAAAACTGTACGGCTTACGTTAAGAGTGAGAGAAGACTCTCTCCTCAAAGCACCTGAGCTCGAATTCTAGGTCTGCAATTTTAACTTTAAACTTTTGGCAAGTTATTTAACCTTTTCTGTGCCTAAGTTAACTCATCTGTATTATGTGGAAAACAACGGTACTATTTCGTAGGATTGCTGCCAGGCTTAAGTAGAAGGATACAAGTACTGAGGGCAGTGTAGGAGCTAATTTTTTGATCTTTGTTTATCTGTTAGATGAGAAATGGCAACACGTTAGGGTTTTATCTTGCATTCCTTAAATGTCAGTGAGTTAGAACATCTTTTCATATATTTAAAAAACCAACTGCATTTATTTTTCTGTAATTGAATATTTTGTGTCTTTTGTCCATGTTTCTACTGGTCGTTGGTCTTTCTTCTCAATGACTTATAAGAATGCTTTATGTGTTAGGGAAATTTCTCCCAGTTTCTTATTTGCAGTGTTTTTTTCATGCAGACATTTCTAAATTTTACATGGTCAAATTTATCAGTTTTTTCCTCTTACAGCTTCTCGGTTGCAGGTCTTGCTTTAAAGTTTAATTAGTTATAGACCAGCAGGGATCCAAACGTGGAGGTGCCTGACTCCTCTGAAGTCAACACTGTTCCATTTTCAGTGTTGCTTAGAAGGGGCCCTAATGCTTTAATGAGCCTGATGACACGTTCATCTGAGGATAACTAAACAGTAAGACTTTCAACATAAAGGAGAAAATGCAATAATTCTTAAAGGTCCTGGGTTCCTACTGCAAATTCTAGAAATTAGGACAGAAATTATTGCCAATGGAGTCACTTCTGAAACAGTCACTTCTGGATGAGCTACATGAAATAAATCAGTCTACAAATATTGTTACATTTATAGTGTACAATATCACATCTATTAGCTGCTGATTGCAGCTATCAGCAATGTACTGAAACTGACCTTGAATGAAATCTGAGTACACTAAATAATACTTTCCTGAAGTGATTTTCTTATCCTGCTCTAATTTTCCAAAAAAAAGTGTTTCACGAGCTTCACAGCAACACCAAAAAACTTTAAATAAAAGAAAAACAAATTCAGCTATGATCCTGCAATCTCAAATCAGTCTTGATTTATATTCTCTTCCCGTCCTTACCTGTTACTTTTACTGCTGTAATATTGTCACAAAAATGATAATTACCATGTTTTCATTTAACATTATAAGGATTTTCCAAACATCTACTCATTTTATATTTATTATTATTATTATCATTTCCTTAACAAGAAAAGGCAATAGAGAGTAAGAAAGCATAGAAAAAATAATGACCTTGGGATCAGACACATCTGAATCTCAGGTCTGCTACTTTTAGCCAGCTACGTGACATCTCTGAGTTTTCATTTCTTCATTTTAAAACATGTATAATAAGAATAGTAATAGCAGTAACTTGATAGCTTATTTGAGGCATAAATTACATGTTGTAATGCATAAAAAGTATATATGCCTACATATAGGAAGCTATCATTAGTAACATCATTGTTGGCCTTCTGATGATTTATTAATAATCTCCCTATCATTATATATTTATTTCCAAACATTTCAACATTGTTAATCCTTTAAGTAAAATGTTTCCATCAGTAGATTTAACAAGTCAAACATTATTTGACTTTTTTTATATCAATCTAGAAAAAAACTGTGTGTTACTGTTACTTAAAATGTCTGTTGGTTTATAGGTATGAAAATGATACCTCACAGTTACTTTAATTTGCATTTTTTAAACCTGTTGGGCTTTCTTACACATGCTCTTAAGAAGCACTTCACAATTACTGTTCTGGAAGATATTCTGCTCAATCTAATGTAACTATAATCTTATGGGTCATCTTGAAGTTATCAGTTGTACTAGACATCCTGAGTGACATGTTTCATAAGTATTAGGTACTGATTCAATTTGATTCAGGTTAGATTTTGAGATCTATTCCTACAATTACGATGAGCTACAGTTCTATATTTCACTATTTTAGAAAGAAAGATTTGGATGTAAACATACCACATTAGGATTAAACGGTGGTGGAATCTTCTTTTGTACAAGATCAGTCCAGCTGAGTGATTCAAAAAAAGGATGATTCTGAATTTCAAGCTAGAATAGTAAAGAAACAGATTTTTTTACTAATGCTGAAGAATATATTAAGTACTCACTGAAGAATTTTATGAAACCGAACCATTTCTACTTTGTCCCTCAAAAGCTCTTTTTAGGTACATGTTTATGTTATTCAATTTGGCCAAATGGTGTAGTGAAAAGACTCCCAGAGCAGACGTGGGAGAGTTACTCAGAATGACGGACTTAAGTTACATCCACTTCACAGTCATTGTTTCCTCACAGGTACAGTGGGGTTAACCTTTCTGCCCTAGGTATTTCATAGGTTGTTTCAAGAATCAGTGGAAAATACGGAAATAAAAGTCGTAAGAAAAGAATAAAGCACTACATAGGTACAAAGAATTATTATTATTACTGAACGGGGAGGTAAAGATGTTAAATGAGAGTTTTTTACACAGTGGGGCAGGGGTAAAATCAAGGTGACAAGCTCTACTACCAAAAATGATTCCACTCTGGGTTGCTACTGTCAGAAGTCGGCACAGTATTGATTCTAGTTTTTCTTCCTACAAGGAGCCGTGAGAGTGTATAAAAAGTAGGATCCAACCTAGTTTGATGGGTTTAAAAAGACTTCTCAGAGAAAGTGGTATCTGACCAGAGTTCTGGAAGATAAGTAAAAAGTAGGCAGACAAAAAAGAATGAGGGGAGAACATTCCAAGCAGAATACAAAGGGCCTGAGACAGCAAAGAGCTTAGTTTGGTCAAGAAAATGAGAGCCCCATATGGCTGCGGTATAGGAAAGGATTGGGATTGTCACACAAAGAGGATCTTAAAGAGGTAAATGGGCTCATCACACTGGGTCTATGCTAGGAATTTTGGATTTTATTCTAGGGTCATGGGACTCCATCAAGGAGTTTTAGGAAGGGGAATGTCACAAATGTGGGGGTTTTTTGTTTGTTTGCTTTTTAAGACGACTCTGACTAATGGGGGAATGGACTGGGGAGTCATGATCAGAAAAAGGAAAACAGCTACTATCGTGGCCAAACAGAAGATGACAATGCTAGGAAAAGAGTGGTAGCAGTGGGAGTAGAGAGAGGTGTCTGGATACGGGAAAGATCTAGGAGGCAAATAAACTAGGGTCTGGCTGTTTGCTGAATACGGAAGAAAGGAAGAGAGAAGAGTCAGGAATGACTCTCAGATTTCTGGCAGCAGAAGACGAGTTTATTATTCACAGCTCAAGTTCAAGACTGGTAAAGAGCCCCCAAAAACTCCTGAGAAATTTTACTGAATTTAAAAGTTCATGTTCCTCAGTAGTTCATGAATTCACTAACGTAACACTGGTAACTGCACTAGCAATTAAATTACCCTGATTTGAAGGAAAAAAAAAAAAAAAGCAAACCTGCAGATCCCATAATTATTTCAAGGAGGTGTCACATTTAAATTCTCAGGAAAAAAAGTGATTTAATGATAGTTCAAGCAAAAGGTATTACTTCATGCAGTCAGGAGGCACTTAAATTCTTGTTAAACAAAATGATCTAAAAGTTTAGGCAATCAAAAAATGCATGCCACACATTTTTTTTAGAAGGGGGAGGAAATTCTAATAAATAATAGGGTATGAAAGCTGGATATGGGGGATGAAAAGGACAGGATCAAATTGTTATGAAGATCAAATGACAAAAATGCTTGTACAGGAGCTTTAAACACTGTACAGTTCTATATAAACACTGGTGAAAATTGTTGGAACAAGCATGCTTCTTTTTCATGGTGCTATTCTTTAAGAGCTGCATTCATCCCATTAAATACCACATAAAATAAGGATTTATCTCCAAATTATAAATAAGCTTAATAAAGAGGATACTGGGAAAGATGTACATACGAAGTCTTCTTTGGCACCGAGTCGGTTTTGCCTGTCTTTTTCTAGGAGTTCTTCCAGAATTGACCAGGCTGTAAGGCTCACTCCTGGCCTCAAACTTAGGGGCTTGTGAAGAATATTGTCATACATTTCAGCAACATCTCGGCAATAAAAAGGAGGCTGGTGGGGAGAGGGGGAGAGGAGAAAGTTAGTACTAATTGAATTATGCACAGATGGGGTTAAAATAGTTAGATTTGGCCTTGATGTACAAAGAGCAGTCTGGCTGCACAAGTACAGAAAAGCACAGGCCTCTTTGGGCATATGAACATCTACAGTGTGGCCTTCCATGTGAAGAGATTTTAAAACCCAGCGCGCTATGGAGCTTAATACATGTTCACTAAATGAATTAGGGTCAGTTTGTTCAATAACACCTGCAGAGAGGTATAAATTGTATAAAAGTTGCAATAGGATCTACTTTAAAGAAAACCACTACCAACTTCATCATTAGGCATAATGATAGAGTTACTGGAAATAGAGATTCAACACAGATCAAACAAATAACTTCTTGAGACTTGGGAATAAACTAATTTAAAAGGATTTCTAGTGGAGATGGAGACCTAACTTGTGGCAGTGACAGTGTCCTGCAGAATCAAAATTCTACTCACAGTTTAAAGACCTGAGGTACAGCTCCAACATGAGAATTAACCAGTTAATTTTTGAGTTACAAGTTTAAAGTAAAAATAATTTTTAAAGTTAAGGGAGTTTACAGGCTTGTTATTTTTTTCTTTTGTATAGGAAAGAAAAACTTCATTTTTTAAAATCTAATTTTATTTTTAAATTGTTAATATAAGTCTCATTAATGAAGTATGTGTTTCAAAGGTTCCCTTTTGAATCAATTACATTCTATATGCAATGATAATATTCTATACTTTCAAAGTCCTCTAAAGAAATACAAAGGATTCGGAAATATCAGGCTGACGAATACCCAACACTTAAAGAAAGTAAGGTATAAAGTGGTTATCAGGTCTTCTAAGTCACCAGCATAACCAGAAAACTAGATCTTTTAACAAGCAGATCATGGTCAAGGGCAAAGAAGAGACAGCATTGGCTGTCATTGGGAATCTATCATTCAAAGTTAGCAACATGAGACAAAAGATGCTCTAAAACATACCTCAGGGACTGAATTTCACTGAGATTGCCCCCATTTTCAGGGCAAACACACACACACATACACACACAGAGCAAAACAAAAAAGCCAAGACCAGCTCAAGTCTCAGCGGATGGCGGATTTAGCTTAGAGGGAGCAGCAGTGTGGGTGATGAGAGCCTGGTCACCATCCTGAGGCTGCTGGCCACTCACGGGCCCACAAAGGGAACCTAAAAACTATTCTGAATGTTTAAAAAAGCCTAAAGAAAAACATGCATTATTCCTGCAAGGATATGTAAGCTAATTAAAGTGCCTAAATTGTCTGCTTTTGGTTGGAATGATATTAACTCAATGTAGTAAAACAATTTGACTCGTTAATCAGAAGCTCTGGCTAATTGTGTCTTTAATTAATAAAAACTGGGGAAACGGATTACACAGCAAACATCACTTTTTTCCAATGAAATATTTAAGACATGATGTTTATGATAAAGGGAATAAAGGGTTCCCAGTAATTAAAAAAAGCAGAGCACCAGTAAATATACTTATTAAATCCTTATTAAAAACAAAATACGAGGCAAAACCAAAAGGTATTATTATCTTCTGAGAAATAAAATCTTTTTCTTTCCATCTTTTTGAAATTAGGCAGAATGACTGGAGCAAACTGAATGAAAGTGGGTAATTTTAATGTTACAACTAAGTGTCTATATCTTAAAAATGTAGTGTGATGAGAACATTTGAAGTAGTGATTAGTATGATAGAGAAATAATTATAAAAAATTAGTAAGAAAACGAAAAGTTTTTCTTTTTTGTGCATATCCCTAATGTGGTTTTGGATTCATTTAACCAGGTTACTACTGTTCTGTTAAGTGTTATCTAAGTGTCCACGAGATTATTGAAAGAAAGAGAGAAAACTGAAATCACTTATAACATATTAGAATCATAATGACAGAGTAGAAATACATACCAATCCATACAGCATTTCATACAGAACAGCACCAAGGCACCACCAATCTACAGTATTGTCATAGGGCTGTTTTCTGATTACTTCAGGTGCTAGGTACTATAGAAAAGATTAAATATTAGAGCAACTCAATAAACAGTTGAAGACAAAATCTAGGAATAATTGAGAAATTTAATAAATTTTAGGTGTAATATCACACTAAATTAAACATGTTATCTAGATTTTCAGTTGGCTGGGTATTTTCATTCTATACCAGGGGTTCTTGGGTGGTGCTACTCTTCAGAATCAATTGGGGTAATTTTCAAAGTACACATATTCAAGCATTTCTCCCCAGGAACTGTGATGTAGTTAAGACAAATAGAGGACAACAAATGTACAAACTGTAATACTAAGTAGGTAAAGTAGGTATTTTTTTGGGGGGGGAAGCGGGGGGAGTCTTGCACAAAATTAATTTTAGAAATTCTTCTGGCCATTATTCATAATTGATTCTCCTGAAGAAAGAATTTTTAGTGTGGCAATTACAATTCATTTTTTTCTTTTTATTGAAAGAAAAAAGAATAAATTGCATTCTTATTTAAGAATTACAATAGCAATTCTTTAACATATTATTTAGAAAAGTTGCTTAAGTTATTATATGGCTATTTACATTTCAAATTGTAAAAAATTTAAACATCATGATTTCACACATATAAGATGGTAAATTTGAATTTTAGATTCCAAAATATATATTTCCTCTTCCCACATGAAATATATAAAAGGAAATACATTCCTAAGCTTTTTTATGTGATCCAAAGAAATGGCAACACATATAAAAAGGGTTTAATAATTTCTGATCATATTTAGGTTTAGATGACCAAAAAAACTTCTATTTCCCTTCTAAAAATTATAGGACTTAAAGATGTTGTTAACTATTAAATGACTATACATCCACGAAAAATGTTTCTTCATACATAAACCAAAATAGAATTATTACAAATATATACAAGAGCTAGGGTTAGATTAGAGAGAAAAAGGAAGAAAAAATACATTTCAAAGTAAATAGTTGTACTTATAGATACTTTGTTTCTCATCTTGATTAGAAATCTGATGTGAGCTATTTTATCACACATTTTTAACATGATATTTGCAATTACTCCACAATCTGAATTACTCTTAATTAATTGCAATTAAGTTCACAATTAATCTTTTAAAATTAGGACACTTTAAACTAAACGTATGTATGTGTAAAGTTAGAATAACAAGGCTTTCACATAAATTTTAAGGATTATTATTACTGTCTCAAATAGAAAGATACATTTTCTGCTAGTTAAAATGATTAGAGAATAGGATGTTCTGGTTAATAAATTCTGATTTGTAATTTTTTCCCCCATATCCACTGCTTTATCTTCTTCCATTAAACAATTTTTATTATAAAATATTTTAACCATACAAAAAGTATAAAAATATAATAGAAACCAACAGTGCTGCCACCCAAATAAAGGCAATGTTAACATTTTGCCATATTTGCTTTAGCTTATTTCTTTTAAAAAACAGCTTTATTACGATATTCGCATACCATGCCATTCACCCATTTAAAGTATGCAATTCAGTGGCTGTTAATATATTCACAGAGTTGTCCCAACATGACCTCAATTAATTTTTGGACATTTTCATTACTGATTCATGATTTTTTTTTTTTTTTTAAGAATTAGAAATGTAATCAAATGTTTGAAGAAATCTAAGGTAAACTTTTAACATTAAAAACAAGTAAGCATAATTTATCTTTGTTGGGTTATCTGTGGTATCTCAAAATCACAGTTAAAAAAATATCAACTATCAATAAACTTTAAATGTTCAGAAGGGATGCTTATGAGATATTTCCAGCTGGCTGGAAGCTGAAAATATTTTTACTCTACTTTTCTGATTTCAAATTTTATATATACAATTTGTGATTCATTTTTGCATTTTATACATGGGTACATGAATGAGACATATTTCTTACCTCTGGTGT
Source organism: Balaenoptera ricei (assembly GCF_028023285.1). NCBI lineage: Eukaryota > Metazoa > Chordata > Mammalia > Artiodactyla > Balaenopteridae > Balaenoptera > Balaenoptera ricei. Next base: position 70,223,741 of record NC_082655.1, read on the forward strand.
CCCACAAAATGTTGTTGTGGTGTCAGAAATAGCAATTCCTTCTTTACAAAGCCCAAAATCTGTTAAGACAACATGTCCCTGACAAATACAGGGGCAGTAAGATAAAAGAATGCATGGACATAATTGACACTTATTAAAACTATTTGATTTTGAAATAATCATAGATTAAAAGGAAATTGCAAAAACAGTAGAGTTCCATGTCCCCTTCCCCCAGCTTCCCCCAATGCTGACATCTTATATAACTGTAGTAGTGTCAAAATCAGGAAACTGACATTGGTATAATACTGATAACTAGACTGCCAACTTTATTCAGTTTTTGCTATTTTACATGCACGCATTTGTGTGTGTGTGTGTGTAGCCCTATGCAATAGAGATGTATAGATTCGTGTAACTACCACCACAATCAGACAGAGAACGTCCATTATCCCAAAGGAACAAAGGAACTCTCTCATGCTACCCCTTTATCTTTGAACTCCCCTATTCCCTCAGTCCCTGTCCCCTTGCAACCACTAATCTGTTCTCCATCTCTATAGTTTTGACATTTCGAGAATGTTATCTAATGGAATCATGCAGTGTGGAACCTCTGAGGTGGACTCTTTTCCACTAAGCATAACAACAACAAAAATCATGAACTAGTAAATGGAACATAATGAAACTTAAAAGCTTTTGCACAGGGCTTCCCCGGTGGCGCAGTGGTTGAGAATCTGCCTGCCAATGCAGGGGACACGGGTTCAAGCCCTGGTCTGGGAAGATCCCACATGCCGCGGAGCAACTGGGCCCGTGAGCCACAATTACTGAGCCTGCGCATCTGGAGCCTGTGCTCCACAAGAAGAGAGGCCGCAATAGAGAGAGGCCCGAGCACCGTGATGAAGAGTGGCCCCCGCTTGCCACAACTAGAGAAAGCCCTCGCACAGAAACGAAGACCCAACACAGCCATTAATTAATTAATTAATTTAAAAAAAAAAGCTTTTGCACAGCAAAGGAAACCATAAACAAGATGAAAAGACAACCCTCAGAATGGGAGAAAATATTTGCAAATGAAGCAACTGACAAAGGATTAACCTCCAAAATATACAAGCACCTCACGCAGCTCAATGTCAAAAAAATAAACAACTCAATCCAAAAATGGGCAGAAGACCTAAATAGACATTTCTCCAAAGAACATATAGATTGCCAACAAACACATGAAAGGATACTCAACATCACTAATCATTAGAGAAATGCAAATCAAAACTACAATGAGGTATCACCTCACACCTGTCAGAATGGCCATCATCAAAAAGTCTACAAACAATAAATGCTGGAGAGGGTGTGGAGAAAAGGGAACCCTCTTGCACTGTTGGTGGGAATGTAAATTGATACAGCCACTATGGAGAACAGTATGGAGGTTCCTTAAAAAACTAAAAATAGAACTACCATATGACCCAGCAATCCCACTACTGGGCATATACCCTGAGAAAACCATAATTCAAAAAGAGTCATGTACCACAATGTTCACTGCAGCACTATTTACAATAGCCAGGACATGGAAGCAACCTGAGTGTCCACTGACAGATGAATGGATAAAGAAGACGTGGCACATATATACAATGGAATATTACTCAGCCATAAAAAGAAATGAAATTCAGTTATTTGTAGTGAGGTGGTTGGACCTAGAGTCTGTCATGGAGAGTGAAGTAAGTCCAAAAGAGGAAAACAAATACCATATGCTAACACATACATATGGAATCTAAAAAAAAAAAAAAAAAAAAAAAAAAAAAGGTTCTGAAGAACCTAGGGGCAGGACAGGAATAAAGACGCAGATGTAGAGACCGGACTTGAGGACACGGGGAGGGGGAAGGGTAAGCTGGGACGAAGTGAGAGAGTGGCATGGACATATACACACTACCAAATGTAGAATGGATGGCTGGTGGGAAGCAGCTGCATAGCACAGGGAGATCAGCTTGGTGCTTTGTGACCACCTAGAGGGGTGGGATAGGGAGGGTGGGAGGGAGACGCAAGAGGGAGGGGATATTGGGATATGGGGATATGTATAGCTGATTCATTTTGTTATACAGCAGAAGCTAACGCACCACTGTAGAGCAATTATACTCCAATAAAGATGTTGGAAAAAAAAAATCATGAACTAGTAGATTTTTAAAAGACAATACTTACTACTGAATCCAAAAGAATATTTTCTGGTTTCAAGTCTCTATCGAATTAAAAGGAAAGAAAAGGAAAACTGAATATGAACTGAAATAAAATAATTAAAAGACATTTTAGAAGTAAAATTTTAAAAATTTACCTGTACACTATTTTGATGGAGTGCAAATAACCCAATGCACTGGCAATTTCAGCAGCATAAAACCTAGCTCTGTGTTCAGGAAAGGACCGTTCTCTTTGTAAGTGAAAAAACAGCTGTAAAATTGAAAAAAAAAAAAAGAATATTAAGATCATTCACACATAAAGTGAAACAAATATATTCTAATACAAAAACAGGATTTATTTTTGTTACTTTGAACGTGAAATAAAAATTCACCAAAGCACAGAACCGTGACTCCCCCTTGCCTATGTCTCCCCTCCACCCAGCAATCATGGCTCTCTTCAACCATAAATCTTTCCCTATCCGTGCTTACTGCTCGCTCATCTCCCATTTACCCCTCAACCGTCAGTGTGGCAGTATCCTCACACCACTCCAGGCAACCTCCCCGGAAAAGATTATTAATGGAGACCAACGATTTTGATACTGCCATGTAATTATCTTACTGGACCGTTTTTGACTGTTCTTTCATTTGAAAAAACCAAACGCTATTTAGAGATCGAAAACTAGTGGCTGGAAGATCAAATCTAACCCACAGATATAATTTGTTTGAACCAAAGAATGTTTTCAGAAAAATCTAAAATAATTGGTAACATTTAAAAAATGGGAAATTTTTTTTTTGGTTAAGATTTATAGTTTTGGCTTCTTCTGGGGTAAAAAAGAGAGGTGGGGGGAGCTCTGCACCATTAAGCCTAAATTCAATATGGTAGCAACTGGCTGGAGCTCACTGGCAGCTGGACTCTCCAGTTCATTTCTTACACTTCCTAATTCTTAATGTATGTCTCACAACCTGTCCTCTAGTCATCAGGTTACCTGCCTAGGCAAAGTTTGCTCTAGGTCCTTACTCTAAGTCTTTGGGCTTCAAAACAACAATCTCTCGTTGGGGGCTTTCTTCTACCTTGGACAGTTCGATCTCTGCTCCTTTCTGGGCCCTTATGCTGCAGGGATTGACAAGTTTTCTGTCCTAGGTTTCTCCACTGTTATTCTTTCTCTGGATACCCTCCCAGGCAACTTAACCCATTCCAATGATTTTAACCACCACCTCTATGTTTATGTCTCTCGTGTGGACAGCCCTCTGCTTGGAGCTTCTACTGCAAAAATCTGCTGCCTGCTGCTCTTTCTTGAATATTTAACAAGCCAACAAATTCAATTTGTCTAACCCAGAGCCCCTGGTCTTCTCTTACAGACTTACTGCCACTGCTGTATTGTCTCATTTAATGATATCACTTTCTACCCAGCCCTCTAAGCCATGGGAGGCAGCAAGGTAAAATGGAAATAGATTTTCAAACTGAAAAGCTAGCTGATCAGCCTTGGGTTCAAATCCTAGTTCTCCTCTTTTTGTGTGTAATTCATTTAACTTCTTTGATTTTCAAAGATTGTCCCCAATTTTTTCTTAGCCTCTTCTGAAAGGTGATGGTGAAGATCAGTTACAATAGATCCTGACAGAGTAGATAAATGGGGCTGACCTGGGATTCACCTCTACTGCTCCTTTACCCTTAGTCCCTATACCCAAACAATGAATAAATTCTTCTGTTTTTATCTCTTATTTATGGAATACTCCCACCTTTTAACCATTACCACTGCTTTTATTAGCTGCAGCTTACTCTATTGTAATACTTTATTTATTGATCTTCTGATCACATCTGCTAATACACTACTACTGATGAAAATTACCCCAAATGAAAATCTGATCATTCACTAATAACAGCTAACAACCACTGCTTACTAAATCAAAGGTACTATGCTAAAGACTATATGCTTGTGTTATTCAATCCACCCACCTATTTTGAAGTAAGAATTGATGAGGAAGCTGAGAATCAGAAAGGCTTGTTTATATGCCCAGTATCATAAAACTTACTTGTTTATACTCTACCTGACTCCAAAACAGATCTGAAGTAGTATACAAAAATAAATATCACATGTCAAGGTTAAAATGCAAATATGAACATTGGGGGGAAAATAACAGTAATAATAGGAAACACATAATGAAATCACACTCCTCTTGCCTCTGTCCTTTCTCATCTTTATTCCTCTTCTACCTGTTGCCCCATTCAACCCCTGCACCTTAACATTCTCTTTTTTTCCCCCATTATCTTAGTCAACTCTATCTTTTAGAAGACAAGCCTACTTCTTTCCACCTTTGCCATCCAGTTTATGAGCAGTCACTGTGTAATAAGGGCTCAGAAGCAAAGTCCTAAAACAGCATTGACAAACTACAGACAAGCAGGAAACGTGCAGCCAGTATCCCACCTGCAGTTAGATTTCTGCACGACATTTCAAAGACATAGGTGGTACTTAAGAATGGGCTTTGCAGTTGGGATGTCCAGGTTAAATCCGGGGCCTGACAAGTACTACAGCATGGTGACACTGAGAAAGTTACTTAACCTCTCTGAGCCTTAATTTTCTTACCTATAAAATGAGTATAAGAGTGTTTATCTCAAAGAGTTGTGATGATAAACTGATATAACACATGTAAAATAATTACAAAGTGCCAGGCCCTCAATAAATTCTCGTTATATGTTAGCACTCACCACATACAAATAAAACAATACCTTCAAGGTGGGAACAATGTGGGGTCGTCCACATTCCTGAATCAGGTTGCATGGGGGATTCATAATCCCGCTTCTGAGGAGTCTTAAGGCATATTTGTCATATATGTAAGAGGCTGAATAATGATTCTTTTTATGACCGTCCCCAAAATGATCTAGGTATGTCTGATCTTTCAAGTTTGCAGAATAGAAATTGGTCTTCTGTGTAGTTCCTTTATTCTACAGATAAGTGTACTATAGTAAGGTTGAAATACACTTCTCTTCTCTCTTTGCTCTGGGATTAAGGGATGGAAGATCCTTTTGTAAAGATATGATAACATTTACCAGTTAAAATAATTTTTAGAGACATTTACAGGTCAGAGATCAAACAAATTAGAAAAGTATGAGGATTAAGAAGCAGAGGAACAGGGGGTGGTCAGCTGCATCGATCCTGGAATCAGACTGAGCTCAATTCCTGGCTCTATACTTACTAACCCACATGGCTTGATCAAGTTACTTAGCTTCTCTGTACCTCAGTTTCTTTGTCTTATGCAACACAATTGTTGTGAAGATAAAATAATATATATAAAGAGCCAGAGTGCTGGGCACATAAGGATGCTCAATACATGTTAACTACTACTGGAATTATTATCTTAACAGCAGCATTTCCCAAAATGTATTTCAATATCCCTCTGATTCAGAGTTTTGGGGAATATTATTAATAGACTTGGTTCAAACAAAAAATGGGACTGTGTGGTAAAAAAAAATTTTTTTTAAATAAATCCAGGCTTTCAGGCATAATTTCTCAAAGTCTTTAATATGCTGAAACACTGTAAATACCACGAAGCACACTGTTAATCACCAAGGGGATATAACAGGAAACATTTTCCAAACTGGCTTCACCACAGAACCCTTTATTATAGGATCATCTCATCTAATTAATAGTTTGCACATTTTGGAAAATGACAGGCTAGAGTAATATTTATATGCAATTATTGAAATGATAATTACCAAAAATTACAAATCAAGTTTCATTCTAATGTTTCAGTATATATTCTTGCTATATAGCTCAGTGACAAAACTACCCATGAAGTCTGTAGCTTCGTATCAAGGTTCTTTTATGAACCTTCCCACCTACACCATAAGCTGCTTAGGAAAAGAGCTTTATGTCTCACTTCTCCACATCCTGCATTGTGCTGATTAGCCAGTGCTTTAAATACTGCTGCTACTCAACAAATAGCTGTTTATGCTGGGCTTTGCTTCCAAAACTGATAAGAGAAGCTTGAACTCTACTGTTTTTCTAAACATTATCAATACTAGAAAACTAATTATAAAACTCACCTCCCCTCCATTAATAAAATCCAGAACAAAATAAAGCTTTTCAGTTGTTTGGAAAGAATAATGTAATCCAACCAAAAATGGATGTTTCACATTTTTCAAGAGCACATTACGTTCAGCCATAATGTGTTTTTGCTGTTAAAAAAAAAAAAAAAGTAAAAAATCAGCTTGTATTATACACCAGAAAACAATTCTGTTAACTGAGAAAATGGGTTTAGGAGAAACAAAGCTATTTTATTTTACCTCTTTTCTGTTGAGAACTATCTTTTTCTGTAACACTTTGACAGCATAAAATTTTCCATCCAGTTTCCGTTTTACAAGAAGAACCTGTTATAGTTAAAGATTGTACCTACTATTAGAAATTTCAATGTTTTGATAGCAACAGTTCACTTATCAGTAAGTCAATACTTAAATTTTATAAAAATAAAGTCCACAAAGGACCTAGATAATGTGGTGTTTTTACTTTGAAAATTGAAAATTACTTAATTTATTTCTTCAATTCCACTTTTCCTTTCCTTAGATATTTTAATAAAACCAAAAAATGTTGATGATTTAAATGGCCAGGCATCATTTCTTTGTCACTTAATGTGCTAATGTTTGAGGTTTTTACTAAATTTAAGTGTCAAAATCTATACTGCTTGAGAACTCTGTGTGTGTGTGTGTGTGTGTGTGTGTGTGTGTGTGCACGCGCGTGCGCACGTGGCAGCCCTGAGTCCTGAAGAGTGTCTTTAGAAAATACTGAGGCTATAAATTTCATGTCTACATAAAAAAAGGAGAGGAAAATGGTTTCTAGGTGATCAAAATGCATTTTTGTTTTAACATTTGGGTTTCTCTTCCAGGTTTCAAATTTAGAAGCACTCAGAACAAGAAGCACCATGTATAGCTGACATTCTATAATGGGCTGGGGTGCATGCAGACACTTCATGGATTTGAAGAAACTTAGAAGATCTTGCCCCAGAAAAAAAGGCAGACATACTCAAAGTTTCACAAACAAATTTTAAGGGATTCAAGACACCCTACAAATTGTGTAACTATTAGATGATATATTCTAAAACTTTTTGAGATGATCTGCCACTAGTGACAAAGCTGGGCATTACTTTTGAGTACATCTGTGGTCTTCCTCGATAAAACCTGTAACCACACTCTAATCATGAGAAAAACACCAGGCAAATTCCAAAAGAGGGACACAATATACCTAACCAGTGCTTCTCAAAACCATCAAGGCCCTCAGAAACAAGGAAAGTCTGAGAAACTGTCATAGCCAAGAGGAGCCTAAGGAGACATGACAACTAAATGTAATGTGGTGTCCTGAATGGGACAAAAAAAAAGACATTAGGTAAAAACCAAGGAAATCTGCATAAATGATGGGCTTTAGTTCATAATGGATCAATATTGGCTCACTGATTGGAACAAATGTACCATACTAACGTAAGATGTTACTAAATAGAGCAAACTGATGGTATGGAAATTCTCTGAACTTTCTCTTTACTCGATTTTTTTTTTTTTTTTTTTGTAAATCTAAAATGGTTCTGAAAAATAAAGTCTATCAATTAAAATGTTTGTTATTCATAAAAAAGGAGTCAAAACATCTTCAGGGTGAAAATGTCCTGAGTTCAATTGTTGGCATCTTTCTCATTTCTCAGGCTTTTGTTCTTTACAATATTTGACTCTGTTGAATGTTCCTTCCTTCCTACATTTTTTCTTTTCTCAACAGCTCCCCACCCCCCTGAACTTCACTTCTCTACTTTGATTGGTTCATCTTCAAGTATATTCTAAGAAAATAATTCAAAGAATGTGGCCATTAGGAGGTACATTGAAGGGTAGACATTTTTTCAGCAGATTGGTAGATTTGGAAAATAGACAGGTGGTTAAGAAACAGATGGGCAAATGGAAAGTGGAACCAAGACCACCCTTTGCAGAAAAGCTTAGAATAAATATGAGATTTCCATTATTTATTTTACTTTATTTATCATGTATATTTTTCTATTTTTCAAATACATTGTGAATCTGTATTTCTGCTTGCTTTTCCTTCTTTTCTGTATTCTGCTTTTCTTTGTTTTATTGTACTTTGTTGGTTTCCAACCATTTTGCAAGATTTAAAATTTTTATTAAACATAACACGTATATAGAAAAACTCATAAACATTACAGCTTGATAAATTACAAAATGGACACATTACATAACCACTTCCAGGTTAAAAAAACAAACAAGCACTGTCAGTAGCCTGAAGCCTCCCATTTGCCCTATTCCAGAAACTATCCATCCCTGTTCTTCCTCAAAGGTAACCACTATTTCCATTTGCAATAACACAGGTTAGGTTTTGCCTGTTTTTGAATTTTATGTAATTAGAGTCACATAGACAAAGTGGTCTCTGCCTGACTTCTTTCACTCTAAATTATGTAATGTGCGTTCACGTTGTGGCATGCAGCAGTCTTCATATTTTCATTACTGTGCAGAGTACTGCATTCCACAGACATACCACACACAATTTATCCACTCTCTCACTGACATTTAGATTATGAACAATGATGCTTATGAACATTCTGGCACACGCCTTTCCTAGCGCATATGTGCATAAATTACTGGTGGCTACATAGCTTGGAGGAGAACGTGTCACAGGTAATGCATATATTCAGCTTCAATATTTAACACCAGTTTTCACAGCATAAAAAATGGAACATACAGGAACAAATCGAATTAAAGATGTGTCAAAATTCTACACAGAACGGTATAAAACATTACTGAGAAAAGTTAAAGATGAATTAAATTAACAAAGGGATATGCCATGGTGACGGACTGGAAGACTTGATATTGTTAAGATGACAATTCTCCCCAAATTGATCTACAGATTCAATGCGATCCCAATCAAAATCCAACAGAATCTTATGGAACTTGACATGATAATTCTAAAATTTAATATTGATATGCAAAGAGCTAAGAACAGTCTCTTGAAGAGGAACAAGGAGGGGAAGACTCGTTCTGTTGGATATCAAGCTACATTTTCAAGACAATGTGGTACTCGTGCAAGGATACACAAATAGATTAATGAAACAAAATATAAAATCTAGAAACAGAAATATAAAACAAAATCTAGAAACAGATCCACGCATATAGACACTGGATATATGATGAAGTCTACCATGCAGAGCAGTAGGGAAAGAACAGCCTTTTCAATAAACTGCGTGGGATCAGTTGAACATCCATAGGGAAAAAAATGAACTGCGACCCTACACCTCATATTATAAGCAAGAACCAATTACTAATAGACTCTAGATCTAAACATGAAGTTTCCAAAACATTAATGCTTTTTGTTTTTAACAACAGACTATCTCTAACATTCCAACAGACTGTGAGCAATCTGAGAGCAAGATCTATTTCGAACTTTCTATTGCTTATGTTAGCACAATGCCCAGCATGTAGCAGGTGGCAAATATATATTTGCTGAATTAATGAACACACATGGGTGTAATTTTATGGTCACGGTTTCTGGTCTCTAGGGAACTCAGAAAAAAAAACTACATCTAGATACCGAAAGCTATGAATACAGCACACTATAATTAAACACGTACATATTTATTTTTACTACAGATTGAAGTATAATGCAAAAAAGAACTTAAATATATGTGATGATTCTGACAGCTCCATCTATGATGCTTCTGCCCTTAGGGGTTCTTCTTGCTTGGTATGGCCACGATGTCAAGCTACGTGCTTCATCTGACATTCACTGCATGAAGAGAGACAGGGTCCTCAAACCTCCCTTTCCTTCTCCAACTGCTATTTACACAGCTGCTCACTGTTGTCTTTCCGGCCTCAACTTAAATAACACCTCTTCAAAGAAGCCACCCTTGACCAATTCATCTAAATAGGGATTTTCCTCCCACTGACTATTTTCCTCTGTCTCTTGACTCTAGTCTTCATTTCCTTCATAGCTCCATTGCTACATGTAATTATTTACTTGACTGCATACTTTTAATTGACTATTTCCCCCACTAGGTTGTAAGCATCACAAAGGTATTAACCTTGTTATTTTTGTTCAGTACTATCTAACTAGGCCCCAGAACAGTGCTTGCCACATAGGAGCTCAACAAAATACTTGTTCAACAAATAAATTTTGGGTTAGAATTTGAGTAGATGCTTAGTATCCTGAATTATTCTGTCAGTACTTGAAGGTAGAGAAAGCATCTTAATTCCATAGCCTGCATACCAACAAGCCCTGTGGTCTTGCATATATAAGGCATACATTCTTTAAGTACTTACTTACTGAATGAAAAAATAAAAACACTCTTACCTTGCCAAAGCTGCCTTTTCCAATAACTTTTAAGAAATCAAAGTCTGTTGGTTTAGCACTGAAATAAATGAACAATGACAAGAATTAGCCTCCTAGAAATGGAAAGATGTTAACTTTTCAACATTTTTTAGCACCTCACTCTTTAATAGGTAAATCTTGGGTACACTTCAGCATGATAACTCCAGCTTTCACAGTGGTAGTATCTCATCTTTAATATAAAATAGGTAATAATGAACAGTAATAATATCTACTTTCTGATAAGACATTTTATAATTTTATTTAAGCCTTGTTAAGTTTGGCTTAAGAAGGACTTCAATAATAGTCTCTTTGAGAGAAAAATATCTTTCTTTCTTTCTATCTATCTATCTATCTATCTATCATCTCTCTATCGTTTTGAACTCAGTGTAGCAAACCACTTTTATTAACCATAAACCTCACCAATGCTCTTAATGAGGAAACTGAGTAACTATATAAATTAGTGATACATTGTAAGGACTAAATAGTCTGGTAATTATTCTGAAAAGGAAGTTACTAGCTGGAATGCCTAGTAAAGTCACTAAGAAAATTTTCTGATGGAGAAAAAAGTCATCACAGTGTTTTACATACATATCACTTGTATGTTAAAGATAAAAGAACTCTCTACTTATTCTCTTAGATGGTAATGTAGAAAAGCCAGGAGTCCAGAAGGCAGAAGGTTATTTATTTTCACCTCAGGTAAAAACAGCATTGGCTGTATATAGGCAAAAGCACGTGGTTGCAGAAAGATGAACTTAAGCAGCCAGAAGAGCTGTTTTCTTTAACGTGGTATGAATTCCTAAGTTGTACTAGGGAGAGTGAAATGACTCCATTTAGATTTTAAATGTCCTTCAATTCATTATTGAAAGAAATAGTCAATTCAAACATAAGAGTAACACCAGGCCTGGGTTAAATAATAACAGGTCAAGATTAGGGAGATAAATACTTAACTAAGCTTAGATGTTTCTCTTCTTCAAGAACCTGCTCTTTGGACTAGTTATTTTGTTCTTTAATGATATGCTGAAATACTGAAATAATTTTTTGAACGAACGTAATATAGTGAAAAAACATGCAAATCCCTCAAAGAGTAAACACGCCAACCGAGGCCATACCCAAGGCCCCACTGTTAACTGTTGGTGATGAACCCTAATTGAAAGCAAACTTCCATTTTGTGCTGCCTGACAAGCTCAATGCAATGATGATAGAAAAGATGCTCAAAACCAAATTTCCTCTTTCAGTTACCATCCCGTTTCTTTGCTGTCCTTTGCAGCAAACCCATCAAGTAAGTTGTCTAAACTCACTGTCGATACCTCCTGTCCCCTCCTGAACCCCTTCCTGTCAGTCTTCTACCCACCGCACCACTGAAACTGCTCACAGAGGTCACCAATGACTTATCAGTGGTCCATTCTCAATCTTCATCTTACCTGCCCCATCAGCAACATCAACAGAGTTATTTACTCCCTTTCTTCACCTGCTTTTGTGACACCACATTCCTGGTTTTCCTACCTTACTAATTATTCTTTCTTTAGTCTCCTTTACCATTTCTCCTGTCTATACTCATTTTCTAAGTGGACCAAAAGGGTAAGGGGAAGCACAGTGTCCTGTGATAAAAGATAGAATACTTTAGATTTAATCCAATAAGTCTGTAAGGATAATTACAAGTAAGGATAGCCACACTACACTCCTCTTCCAACCCACAGCAGTTATCACTCATCTGTCAGGGCACTCCTCAAACTGAGCCAAGAAGTAGCCTTGGACTCCTTCTTTGTATTCCAGTGAATTGCTGGAGTTGACACTTAAGATGAAGTCTACATGTGTCACTCCTGGTGTTCCTCAAAATGTTTCCCCTCTGCTCAAGTAAATATGGGACTATGGGAGAAACTGAATAAAGAAAATTTAATAGCCTTTCACATGCTAATTTCCATCAAGACTCCTCTGGAACAAGCTGGCTAACAACTAGGGTTGCAGTTGTGACACTGAGCACCAAGAGAATATCAATTTGGCCTCCACGGATGCTTTTGCCAGAGTACTTCCCAGGTACCTCCCAGGACTTATGGTCCCCTGGGAAATACGGTCTACTGATCTTACACACACACACGCCAGGAAAGTAACAGTGGCAAAATAGCCCAACCCAATCAACAATCTGTGGATTAAAAACTCTTCAGAGCTCTACTAAAACAAGAGGAAGCTAGAGCAGTAAATTAGGCAAGCATACGACAGTACTATATTCACTGTAACTATAGTTCTATTTCACAGGCTTCCAGTTAAACTGGTATAATTATGTACATCTGCACATTTGCAAAAAATCTTCCTCAAATCCAGTGAGATTGTTTGAAACAAATTAAACCTACTGAGGATTTCCAGATGGTCCCAGGTTAATGTTCTGTGAGGTAGAGTGTAGCTGTTGGGATGGAAAAAAAAAAAAAAAAAAGAATTTAACATTCTTACTGGAGTGTCAGAAGTTATCGGTTAATGGATATTTTTGAAATAAAATACACATAACCGTACCACAGATATTTGCCATGTTAAAGAAGCCTAAAGCCCTAATGCTTAATAAATGTACAGACTTTTGGAAAGATACACAATCAATATAAACATAATCATTTTAATGATAAATTTCAAGAGCAGCTGTAAGGAAAAAGGTAAGGCAGAAATCAAGGTCAAAGTTGGCAAATGAATGAAGTAAACTGGGGAAAGCTCTTTGGAAGAGCTGGGCATTGAAACCACAACTGAAGAGGAATCATTTTTTACATTAAAAAAAATTGGTTAAAAATAGCTTTTGTTTTTAAATTTTCAAATATTTTTAATAAAGCTATTATTAAAGATAGGAAGTGAAAGTATGATGATGATTAAGACTGCAAATGCTGGATTAAAGTTTTAATTTGAGAGGAAGTAAACTTATTTCTAAAGCAAATACATAAAACCAGGAGTGCTTTTCTTCCTAATTCCACCATTGTGATAGTATCAAATTTTTAGATAGGCTTTTCTCTTTACAACAGTTAACGAAGTAAATTTAATCCCTGTTATTAACGTAGAAGCAAATCTTTACTCACCTAGTATACCATAAAGCAATTTAACTAATTAAAATTCTAGCTCACTAATAATCAACTAGAAATTTAACTCAAAATCCCAAAAGATTAATCTAATGATCCTTCTACAGTGAGCACTTCTCACAAAAGCCAAATGTAAGTGAATTCTTCTGCACATAAATTCACTATGAAATTCTTTATACATTCAGAGAATTAAATCAGAGATGTCTCAAATATGTACACTTTTACTAGAGCTCTATATAATTATACTTCATATAAGCTATAGATATGAAGTAAGCTTTTAAAAACATCTCTTTAAGTTCATCAGAATTAACAAATTTTATCTAAGCAATTTCTTATTAGAGACATATGTCATATATATTCCCACTTAAATTCATTTGTAACTTATAGACAATCTCCAGAATACAAGTTATTTTTTAAAATAAAGGGCAAAAGATCTAAAGTATATTTCTTATGAAGTAACAACGTTGGCACCAATTTTTTAGTGACAAATCAAATGTATTTCTTACTGACAGCTTTACATGAAAAATCTTCATTTAATAAAATTTTAATCCACAGAAGACAGAAATAAAAGGAACCGTAACAGTCTAGCTCAAGACAAAAAAATATATATAAACACTCCCGTTCATTAGGTGAGATTTGTCCTGTTGTAGCATAATTTTAACATGAAGTAATCTCCCCCTGCTCCCCGGTTTTTCTGAGATATTATATAACTGACATACAGAACTGTGGAAGTTTAAGATGTATAGCATAATGATTTGACTTATATATATCATGATTATGTTTAAATATTATAGTATTCTATACAATCTGATAATGTAATCAAACTAAGTTGTAATTTCAATACACTTATTCTTTTAATGAATGTGCAGAGAACTGTATCATTTTTCCATTCAATGAACTTTTCTATAAGATGAAGAAAGTGAAGTAAGTAAGTGTGGATTAAACAATAACAAGGATAACCTGTCCCCTGAATTACATTAATATGTAATAAGATTTTATTACTTGCCAACGGTTTTTCTAATGAAGCACATTTCTGAAATAATAATGAAAATTTCTGGGGTATATAAGTAGATAACTTTTTACTCTACCTATTATTTTTAAAGATTACATCTAATCACTAAACTGAAGTTGAGGTATATTTCTTAACAGAATGAACACTAATCAAGAGAATAAGTTTCTTGACTTCTCTTGGCCTCTCTTTTTTTCTCTATAAATAAGGTCCAGATGCCTTCCAAGATATTTTCCAGCTATTAAATTCATTTGATTATCCACTTAGAAGTCCTTAATAAATAGTTACAACTGGGGTGGGGGGAGTGAAGGAATTGGATGAAAGCAGTCAAACGGTACAAACTTCCAGTTATAAGAAAATAAGTACTAGGGATGTAATGTACAACATGATAGATATAATTAACACTGTGTATGTTATATATGAAAGTTGTTAAGAGAATAAATCCTAAGAGTTCTCATCACAGGAAAAACATTTTTTTCTATTTCTTTAATTCTGTATCTATATGAGATGATATCAATAGATATTCACTAAACTTACTGTGGTGATTATTGCATGATGTATGTAAGTCAGATCATAATGCTGTACACCCTAAACTTATGCCAGTGATGTATGTCAATTATACCTCATTAAAACTGGAAGAAAAAATAAATAAAAATAAAACTGATGCATTTCCTAGAAATTTTAATTTAAAAAAATAATAAAAATAAATAAATAGTTATAACTGTAAGATGAAGTATGGCTCTTTCTTTTTTTTTGAAAAGGTTTTTTTTAATCAGTATTTTAAAACAGGAAAAGATCCTAGTCTAAGTTCCAGATTTTATGGATGAAACGAGAAACAAAATTTAGATCGAAAGTCAACAGTGGGAGAACAGGAGCCAGAACCCAGGAATTTCTCTTAGTCTGGTTCTTTCTTCAAAAACCATTCTCCTACAGCAAGGCAAGACATTCTTTACATGATCTAAACCTACATACTCTCTACGTGATTAACAAAAGAAACATGGAAAATCACGGTTACATAAATTTTACTCTTTAAAATATTTTTTGAATAGTATTAAGATGTTTTTAAAAATCCATAACCTTACCAACAGATGATTTACAAATATTTATAGTACTTTCATATGGTCTTTGCATAACTTCGAAAAACTGTGATCACACTGTGTAAGTTTGCATGAAAAGTTTTCAACCCTGATTTCATTTAATGGTATGTCAAAACTTTAAATATTATCATCTTTAGAAATATTTTTTAAATGTACAATATATAGGGACAACCACTATTTGATTGATGACTATTCAAACTGATTGTAACTTTTCATTTTAAATCATACTAAAATGAACATCTTTGTTCTTTTCTGTGAAGGGTTATTTCATTTGCATCAACTCCTAAGTGACATGAATTACTTTCATGTTTGATACATATTGCCAAATTGCTTTCCAAAAGAGTTGCATAAATTTTAACACCAGCAACACCCAAGGATGCCCATTTACCTTACCCTTATTAGTCCTGGCGTATTTTATTTACTTTACATTTTTGTTAATTTGGTAGATTAAAAAACCTCTCATTTAAAACTTTCATTTGCTACTGGTATCAAGGTTGAACATTTTCCCATATATCTGTTTACTAACAGTATTTCTTCATGTCCCTTTTCCTTTCATCTACTAGGGTCCTAAATATCATTCTTTTCAAAAATCCATATGTATGAGCTTTTTTTACATAGACATTATTCCTTCTTATACTTTGTTACATGTTTTCCCAGCTTGTGGCTTCTCTTTTGACCGACTGCACAGATATAAGATTAAAATATCCTTTTACATTGTCCTAAGAGCAACCATGTCACAGACGTAAGAGATAAATCTGTTCTCTTAACTGAGAATCCTCTTAGAGCATCAGAGAAAGAAAATTACTACCTTCCAGTAGTCACATTATTTTTCAAATGAAGATTTTTAGCTGTGGGACAGTAATGTTTCAACTCATGACATTACCTTTTAAATCACAAAAGCAGAACCATGACAAAATTAAAAGACATTATAAAGACAAAAACGTACATCTCTGATTTTCATGTATATATTTAACAATAGTATTAATCAATTTTAAATTATAAAGGTATTATCATATTTATATAACACTTGTAATTATACTTTTAACTGCTACATAATAATCCTGAGTTAAGTTATTGTAATTTACCTTTCTAACATAACTTTCTAAAGTAAATGTTGAAAATATCTTCATAAGAAGGCACAAGCTTATGATATTTATCACAATTAATTAAAAAAACAAGAATATCCTATTCTTTATTCTTTTCGGAAAACGTATTGATAATGTACATATAGCTACAGCAATAAAAGTTAGTTGATACCAACCAGCACATGTATATTGATTGCTCTACATCTCAAAACCTGACAATGCAGAGGAAGAGGTATTTAATATTCTGGTTGAAAAGGCCAGGCCTTTCCTGCTGGCCAAAATTCAAAACAACAGTGGCAATGGTGATAATCATGATGAAGATATATGATGATCAAAAAGGAAGATGTAAAGCAAAGAAAGCAGAACACAAAACTTCATATATTGTATAATTAAAGTTAGGTAATTTTTAAAATTTCCACAAATTAGAGACGATTAGAAAGAAAATCACTAAAACGTTAAAAATTACTAGGTCTGGTTGCTGATAATATGGGTAATACTTCTAAATTATTTTCAAATTTTTCTTTAATTAACATGTATTACTTTTTATTATAAAAAGTACTCATTTTATCAATTTTATAAGAAATAGTGATAAGTAAGAGGTATACACATTTGTTTTTATGTTCTCTACAGAGTAGAAAATCTACAATGGATGAAATTACTCTGTTTTAAGTAAATGTGGTCCTAAAGTTGCCAATAATTTCATCTCTGGGGAATGGTATTTTTTTCTGTTAAAATATACAATTCCTCTTACTACCTTCTGAGTACTTCTTTCATCCTCATCTTCAGATGGATCTGACTGATGTTTTGGACTGTCCATTCGAAGGAATGCTCTGACATCTGGACTAAAAACAAAAATTAACTTTATTATGACTTTGCATTTCTACAGCTTTTCTCCCTTTTAACATGAAAATAAAAGTAACTATAGTAGCATTTACAGTAAGAAAGTCAAACAAAATCCATTAATAATCATTATTATAAAAGGAATAAGCAAATTAATTTTAAAAATAGGGAATCCAATAAACAAATGGGCAAAGGTATCAACAGTCGGTTCACAGAATAGAAAACCCAAATGGTAAGGAAATTTATGAAGATGCCTAACTTCACTAATAATCACAAAAAAACAAATTAAAACAACAATGAGAAATTACTTTATGTCCACTAGCCAGCAAAATTTAGAAAGACACATAATACCAAAAGTTGGTAGGGATACAGGGAAAGGAACACCCTCATGTATTGCTGGTGAAAATGTAAAATGAGGCAACTTTTCTGAAAAGCAATTTGGCAATATTTGGTTAAACTGAGTATGCATTTTCCCTGAGGCCAGAAATTTCAGTTCTAAGAATAAACCACACACACAAAAAAATTATGTACAGGTTCAGTGAAAGACACGTAACTAGGATACTCATTGCAATATTCTCTATAGGTCTGAATCAGAAGCAAAGCAGCCATCTACCACTAGGGAAATGAGTAAGCAAGCGATGGTAACTGCCTGCAGAGAACAGCAGTCAGCGATCAGAAACAAGGAACCACAGCACAGCACCATTTACGTGTATATGTTAAACACTCACAGACACAAAGCAACAGTCGATAAATAGATAACCAAAGACATACAGCAAACATGTTGAAGTGGGCATCACCAGTGGGGACGAAGAAATGGGTATGAAGAGGAAAAAAGTGGACTAAAATAAAAGAGGGGCCTTGCATGGACTAATGACAATCCTGAGGAATGACTAAATCTCTGTATCTGCGGTACCTCCTCCCAAATTGTTCTTTTTTTTTCTTCTTTAAAAGTTGAGATATGTTAATCCCCAAATCCTAATTTATCCTTCCCCTGCCCCCTGCCCTGCTGCTATCCCCTTTGGTAACCATAAGTTTGTTTTCTATGCCTGTGAGTCTATTTCTGTTTTCCAAATAATTTTATTTGTATCATTTTTTTTTTAGATTCCACATATAAATTGTATCATATGATATTTGTCTTTCTCAGTCTGACTTACTTCACTTAATATGATAATGTCTAGGTCCATCCATGTTGCTGCAAGTGGCATTATTTCATTCTTTTTTATGGATGAGTAATATTCTATTATATATACACCAAATCTTCTTTATCCATTCGTCTGTCCATGAACATTTAGGTTGCTTCCATGTCTTGGTTACTGTAAATAGTGCCGCTATGAACACTGGGGTGCATGTATCTTTTCGTATTAGAGTTTTCTCCAGATATATGCCCAGGAGTGGGACTGCAAGATCATATGGTAGCTCTGTTTCTAAGGAACCTCCATACTGTTTGGGATTAACATATACACACCACTATATAGAAAAAATAAACAACAAGGACCTACTGTATAGCACAAGGAACTATAGTCAATATTCTATAATAACCTATAATGGGAAAGCATCTGAAAAAGAATATATATATGTATAAATGAACCACTTTGCTGTATACCTGAAACTAATACAACAGTGTAAACTAACTATACTTCAATTTAAAAAAATGGTTAAAAAAAACTTGAGACATAATTGACATGTAACACTGTATCAGTTCCAGGTGTACAACATAATGCTTCTATACCTGTATATATTGAGAAACGATGACCACAATAAGTCTAGTTAACATCCATCACCACACAGTTACACATTTTTTGTGTGATGAGAACTTTTAATCTACTCTCTTAGCTACATTCAAATACGCTACCACAGTCCCCATGCTGCACATTACATCCGATGACTTATTTATTTTATAACTGAAAGTTTATGCCTTTTGACCACCTTCAGCCATTTCACCTACCCCCCACCTCTGGCAACCACCAATCTGTTCTTTGTATCAATGATTATGAATTTGGGTTTAAGATTTCACATATAAGTGAGTTCATGCAGTACTTGTCTTCCTCTGACTTATTTCACTTAGCACAATGCCTTCAATGTCCACCCACGTTGTCACAAATGGCAAGATTTCCAAAATTTTTCTTAATAATTAAATATAAATAATATACATTCATTGTAAGAAATTCAGGCAGACAAAAAATAGTTTTTAAAAAGGGGAGGGGCTGGTGGGAATGTAAAATGGTACAGCCAGTGTAGAAAACAGGTGATTCTCTGAAAAGCTATACACAGTTACTGTATGACCCAGCAATTCCACTCTTCAGTATATACCCAAAAGAAATAAAAACATATGTGCACACAAAAGCTCACACACACACACGTTCATAGCAGCATTATTTATAATAGTCAAAAAGTGGATGAATGGACAAAATGTGGCATATCCATATAATAGAATATTATTCAACTATGAAAACAAATGAAGTACTGATACATGCTACAATACAAATGAACTTCAAAAACATTATGCTAAATGAAAAAAGGAAGATTTAAAACTGTATGATTCCATTTATATGAAATTCCCATAACAGGCAAATCCATAAAAATAGAAAGTAGATTAGTGGTTGCCAAGGGTTGGGGGCAAGGGGAAATTAGAAAATATAGTTTCTTTTTGGGTTGACATTAATGTTAGCTTAGACTTGGGTGATAGAATAAGATAGTGATGTGGTTGTACAGCATTGCAAGTATACTAAAAACCACTGAATTGTACACTTCAAAAATAGATAAAATGGTGAATTTTATGTTATGTGCATTTTATTTCAAAAAAAAATTTAAATGTGGGAATCTTCATTCTTAACACCCCTACTATATTTGTTTTTTCTCTGCACAGTTAAGATCATGCTATATTTTAAGTATTTTATTTTACTGTATTTCACCTAAAAATACAATGTATTCAATACATCAAAAGGACTTTGCCATGTTGTTAAAAATTCTTTGTTAGCAATCACTTTTGATAGATGTATGATAATGTATTAGGACACACTGAAAGTTACTCAGTGGTTCTTTCACTTTAGGATATATAATACATATATATATATATATATATATATATATATATATATATATATATATGGCTTCCAACTTCTGACTGTACAGCTTTCACTACTATAAATAATGTTGCAAGTGACAATCATCGTGCACAACACTGGAACTGCATTTACGATTTTCACTACAGATTTTTAAAAAGAAAAGTATTTGGTCTGAACTATAAACCATTTTTAGGCTTTAAGTAGTTTGTTAAGCTAATTTCCAGAGAGGCTGTACCAATTTCTACTCTCCTAGCAATACATGAACATCCTGAAAACTTTCTCCAGCCTTGATTAAATGTTAGTTTATATTAGCACCTCTCATAGTCTGGTAAGTGAAAAATAGTATTTTAAAGACATGGAACTCAATTATATTAGTAATTAGTGAAATGCAAATTAAAGCAACAATAAGATACCACTACCCACTCACCAGAATGGCTAAAATTGAAAAGACTAATGATACTAAGTGTTGGTGAGGTGACCCATGTGATCTCATACACCGATGGTGGAAGTGGAAATTGGTACAATCACTTTGGGAAACTATTTAGCATTATCCACTAAGATTAAACATATACGTACCCTACAACCAAAAATTCTACTCAAAGATACATCAGAAATGCTTGCACATGTGCAGCAAAAGATATGTTAATGTCAACATTACTCATTAGAGCCAGAAAACAGAAATAACTCAAATGTCGATCAGCAGAATTGTGGTATATTCATGCAATGGGGTCTTATACAGCAATGGAAACGAACAAACTACTGTATAGCTATATGCAATAACACTGGTGACTCTCAATTGTTGAAAACAAGCCAGATATAGACCATGTAATATATGATTCTATTTATATAAAGTTCAGAAACAGGGCACATTAATCTATGCTGCTAAAAATCAGGAGAGTAATGACCTTTGGGAAGGAACGGACATTGAGAAGAGGCATGTGAGGGGCCGCAGGGGTGCTGGCAATGTTCTATTCCTTGGCCTGGGGTGGAGGGGGGGGGGGGATACTCAGATGTATTCATTTTCTCATAATTCATTAAGCTGTACAATCATGATTTGTGTTCTTTTCTGTATGTGTTATAATGCAAGGAAGCTAAAATAAGGTGTTTTTGCTTCATTTGCATTTCTTAAACAGTAAAGAAATGCTCAGCTTCTCTGGTAATTAATCAGCCATTTGCATCTTCTCTTTTGTAAACTGTTAATGTGTTTTGTCTTTTTTTTTTTTTTTTTTGGTGCCTTAAGTGTGTATTATCTGCATGAGCTCTTTTATTAAGTATATTTATCTACTGTCCTTTATCATGGGAAACTTTTTATATTTTTGGTTTTTAATTTCACTTGTAATTTTTGGAGGTCAAAAGTTTTTATTAATCAAATTTGTCATTATTTTACTTTGTAATACATCATTCACTACCAATATCCTCGGAAAACCCTTTTCTATCCAAAGGTCAGAGAAATAATAATATTTTATTTGAGTTTTTAAATGATTTTAAATTCAATTTTAATAAGTTATCTTAAAAATAACCTTTCCTCTATTGAAGTAAAGCTATTTTTGAAGTTCATATCCCACACATAATAAGAATAGACACATAGATGGTGTTCAAGATACACTTGCTGATTGGCTTCTCCTCTTACTCTCTTAAATCTGTACTACTTTATAAACAGTTTGATGTTCAAATGAAGAGTGTGAAAATTAACAAAGTTCCATTAACAGATGAGATCCAGAAAATGTGAAACGTCACTTTTTATTAAAAAGAAAATGTCAGTTAAACATTAAGTTGGAAAAAAAAAACCTCTCAGCTATTTACCTTGGGGTGCTGAAAAATGTCCTCTACCTTAAACGGAATAGTGGTAGTTACAAGGTGTATACGTATGTAAAAATCTATTGGGTAGTATACTTAAAAATTGTGTATTTTATAGTATGATGTTAAAATAATCAAATTGGTTTTAGTTGAATTTCAATACCAAATATAACATCTTTATAATACTACACTTCTAGATCCAAAATGAATACTTAGAATTTAACATATACTGTCAGAGGTTCTGAGTAACACTGTTCAAAATACCAGGAGAAATAATAAACACCACCGCCATTTATTCCACACTTATTCTATGTGAGGCTCTGTCAAAGAATGAGACAAATTCAAGCTCTCAATGTACGAATTTCAAACAAGGCAGTAATATGCCAATTCAAAGTAATCTCAAGTGCATATAACAAGAGTTAAACATTAGAAGGGTAGATCTAAGCTGAAGATAACATAGAATTTGTCCTAGGGAAAAGACATAATGTTTAAAAAATAATTATACAAAGAGCCAAGTAATAACAGGCTCTTTGCTACGGAACACACCAGACATAGGAACCCTGAGTTCAAGGATCCTGCCCAATTCTGTGCTCCTCCACCACCTGCTGGGGGCTCTGAGTGGAAAGTCGGCTGCTCCTCTGTGCAGGGGCTAATCCCAGAGCTCCAGCAGGTGCTGGACCTCCCCGTGACCCTCAGCCTATCTGTGAGCATCAGGGGAAATGAAACACAGAGCACTGGGCAGAAGACCTTGGTCAGAGGAAGTCCAACTCCAGTATTTTACTAATTTAGTAAATTAAATTAAGTTAAAAAAGGTCAGAGCACCTGCTCAGAAGGTAGAAGCCCTCTATAAACTATAATGAACTATAAAATGGTAATAATCGTTCTGAGGACAATTGCTAAAAATACAGTCCTTCAGTGTTGTGATTCTGAAAAGACTGTTAAAAGGTGTCATGTCTGCATCAATGTCCACAGGCAGCCTTTACATCTACCCAGACAGGTGAGCTGCAGAAACGTTCCCCAGATATTCTCCTTGGTCCTCTTTATTCTTCTTAGAATGTTAATACTTTATACATACTAAACAATATAAGTAACATACATGCACATAACAAATCACAATAAACATAATGAACACCAATGAACCAACTACCAGACTCAAAATGAAAATACATCTCAAACCATGGATCTACCTATATGTTCCTAGGTATTTCTCATATGACCCACCCTTCTGCCTTCATAGGAGCTGCTGGCCTACCAGACACACACAGGGCTGGGAAAGCACCCTCATGTTAAGTGGTTGCCTGGAAGGTTGTGCTGAGAAGGCCTGGAGGCCTTGTCTGGGACGAGAGAACGCTGACCCAGGTCGCACAAGAAGTGGTAGCAAGTGTGCCTGGCCCTCGCCAACTCCTTCAGCTTCATCTCCTTTCCGTAAACCTACTCTGTGTTCCAGTCATCATGAAATGTTAATACGTGAGCATCCTGAACGACGGCAGGCTCTTTGTAGACTCTGTTACAAGCACTGCTCCCTTGGCCTGGAATGCTCTCCCTAGCTTTTTTCTTGAAAGACTGCACATCCTTTAAGTTCCAAGAAGCCTTCCTTGACCCCCACCCACCCCAGGAAGAGTTGGCCACGTTTTTCTCTGTTGTCTTCCAGATTTTTATCATAAAACTTTCTTTGCTTTAATTGCTTGTTTCTACATCTGTTTCTCCCACTTACCTGGAAGCCTATGCCTCTGGAAGGTAAGGATAACACTCATTTCTCTTTTTATTCCCAATGCACACAGAGGTACATACGAAATGCTTTCTCAATGCACGAATAAATATAACATCAAATAATTAGCAAAATGTTTTAACTGTACAAATTCCTTTCAAGTTTAATCTACAAAACAAATACAAGTACAATAGGAAGAAAGAAAATAACTAGGGCCTTGAGTTGATGCAGAGAAAAGAAGATTAAGAATACCAGAGGAAAAATTCTTGAGGAAGATTTCACAAAAATATACAGCACAATAACATTCCACAGAACGTATAAAACCTGTATCAGTAGCTTATTCAATAGTCTTAGGTTGGGTTTCAGTGCCTCCTTAGAGCACAATGAAAATTACTTACTGGTTGTAAAGTTCTGGATGCCTAACTAAGTTCTGAATGAATTCATTCAGTCCCGCTCTTCTCTGTTTAATAAAATCTGTTAAGAGAGACAATACTATTATGATTATTTATATCAGACTGTAATTATCAAAAATACAGTTATACAAGAATAGACAAGCACAAGATAGTGAATTTTGATTAAGAAGTTATTTCTTAATTCATGTTTCTTGATATACAATAAGGAATACTTACAAATATATATTTTTTAAATCTATAAATACAATGATTATAAAATTAAAATAAAGCAGGTAGGACTTCCCTGGTGGCACAGTGGTTAAGAATCCTCCTGCCAATGCAGGGGACATGGGTTTGAGCCCTGGTCCGGGAAGATCCCACATGCCACAGGGCAACTAAGCCTGTGCTTAGTAGGCTCTCAACTACTGAGCCTACGCTCTAGAGCCCGCGAGCCACAACTGCTGAGCCCATGTGCCACAGCTACTGAAGCCTGTGCACATAGAGCCCATGCTCTGCAACAAGAGAAGCCACCGCAATGAGAAGCCTGTGAACCGCAATACAGAGTAGCCCCGGCTCACCGCAACTACGCGCGCAGCAACGAAGACCCAACGTAGCCAAAAATAAATAAATACATTTATTAAAAGTAAATAAAAAAATAAAATAAAGCAGGTAACATATTCCCCAAAAGAAAATGCTCCAAAAAAATGCCTATTTTAGGTTCTAAACAGACTCACTACAAAACTTGGAGACACTTTGCTTTGTCCAACTCCTCGTGTACTACCAGGTAATGAATAAGAATTAACACTATGACACTGGTGGCTGAAAAATCATGCTAACTTAAAAACAAAAACAAACGAAACCAAGAAATACTGAAATCCTTGCAACTGGAAATGGTGATTAACTGGTTGAGTATTACCAAAACTCTGCTGCTAAAAATAGGTTTTTATTTTGTATAAATCGATTTCTCTTCAAATAGCAGAAGTTAAAATTGAGAAATAAAAGTGATTTTCTATGTAAGTCATTGAAGGCTAGCATCATGCCTTTAAAATTTTTTTTGTAACTTTAGCCCTTAACACAGTGTCTTGGAAGGTACTTAACTGATGTTTGTGAATGAATAAAAAAAATACCAAGCAAATGATTACACATTCTAGCATTCACAGTCTCCAAATTTCATATGCCCCATCCCTTATTTAACTCAACTGTTTTGTTACTTTGTAATTTTATTTTTCAGTTGTAAAGATAATCTTGTTTTGTTTTTAAAACTACCAAAAAAACGTAATTTATATATTGATTCCAAGATCATATCAGCAAAAGGTTTGATATTAAACTATTTAGAATATAGAAGTATAGCTAATTCTGTGTGTACTCTACAGAAAGATCCTTAAATTCAAAATGAAATTTTAACTTTGAAAAGTATAGGCAGAGGGGCTTCCCTGGTGGCGCAGTGGTTGAGAATCTGCCTGCCAATGCAGGGGACACGGGTTCGAGCCCTGGTCTGGGAAGATCCCACATGCCGCGAAGCAGCTGGGCCCGTGAGCCACAATTACTGAGCCTGCACATCTGGAGCCTGTGCTCCGCGACAAGAGAGGCCGCGATAGTGAGAGGCCCGCGCACCGCGATGAAGAGAGGCCCCCGCTTGCCACAACTAGAGAAAGCCCTCGCACAGAAACGAAGACCCAACACAGCAATCAATCAATCAATCAATCAATCAATAAAAGTATAGGCAGAAATAACCCTTAAAATCTGCCTCAAATATGTAAAACTTATCTTACAGAGGTTGGTAACCACCAACATAAAGTGGAAAAAAAAAAAAGAAAAGGACATGCATGGACTTAGAAGCTGCAGCATAAGAACTCAGAAAGATGTATGGAAAAACTCTACATGGTAGCTGTCAAACACGAGGTTAAATTAAAAGGACAATTTCTTTCTTCATGCTCTAACTGTCCCATCTTTGGCCAGTGAAAGCCCCATCAACTGGGCTCCTGTGTCCCTTTGATAAAACCTCAGTATTCTTGTATAGCTTCTTTGCTTTCAGGCAAGATGTCCTAGGACCATCTTGTATATTTCCTGCCCAGCACCTGGAATTGCCACTTTTCCATGGAACTCTGGTTCCTTTCAGTGGGAAATGGTATTTAGAGATTACAACCTGGATGCTAAGGGTGTTTGCTGCTACTTATTTGTTATTGTTTTCAGGCATTTCCAGTGGAGAGCGCTGGGAAATATGTATTATTATTTTAGTAAGAGAAAAATAAATCATGATTTCATACTGTATTCCCAAGTTTAAAATTACAGGATTTTTTACTTAAAATCTTTGATTTTATATTTGTATCTCTTTCCTCTTCTGCTTAAAATTTTGGTTCTCATGACATTAACATAATTACAAAATAACTCTATATTATCAGTGAGACTAGTGAATGCAGGATAAAATTTCTTTGTACACTTTTTTTTTTGCCATGAGGAATATAAAGCTGAGTTTCCATGTTATAAAGTCATTTAAAGTAATTATTCTCCATGTGTTTCACCACCAATCAGAATACAGTTATATTTTTTCCTTATTTTCAATTGTTAGAGACTTCAATATTGTTGCATTTGTCTTTGTTTTTAAATTGTTTAGAATATGCAAAGCTGTGCACAAGATTCATCCAGGGAGGTCTAACATCCACCTCTGTTGTCTCCAGTTGGCCTCTCCCTCCTTAAAGTCATCAGTTTTTAGTTTTTGGTTTATTCTTCCATTATTTCCTTTTGAATCTTCACATCGTTTCCTACACAAAAAATATACACTGTCCACATCCACACCTTGTTTTTTCCACTTAACCAGGTATTCTGGAGATCACTCCACAGTAATGCACAATGAGCTTTTTTGTTCCTTTTTACAGCTGTACCGTATTCCAATACTGGAAGGATATTTCAGTTGTTTCCAGTTTTTGCTATGAAAAACAGCATCACAATAAACAGTCTTGTACATACATACATATATCATTTCCGATGCAGTTTATCTTTAGAATAGATCCCTAGAAATGTGATTTCTTGGTCAAAGGGAACTGCATATATAGTTTTGCTAAATATTACCAAATTTCATAAGGTTTGTACGACTTTGTAGTCCCACCAGCAAAATATGAGAATGTCTGTTTAGCCAAAGCCTAATAAAATGAACATCCTACCAATCTCTGGTTTGCTGAGTATGACTTAGATTTGATCTCCCCAATGAAAGGCTTTCCAAAAATCTATGACATATAGTCTACTTCGCTGTTGCCAAGTCATATACAACATGCTCAGGATTGATTTCAAAATGTTCTTCAATAAAAATCAATTTTTAGTATCAAATAATTAATCTACCAAACATAAATACCACAGGGCACTGTCTGGTATTTTGCCTTTAACAGTGAAGTAGCAATGTTGCAGGTCTTTATCTCTTTGCCTTCTTCCCTGGATAAAATGATTCTGACGTTAGGGTTTAACTAAGGGCTCCACAGAACTCTAACCCAAGTTCAAGCCTCATGTTAATCACTAACATGTAGTTTGAGTCCTCTTAAATGTCTTTCTGTCACTTCAAATTAATTAATTCTCTCATTCACCCAGGCCTGACACTTCAGTTATCTCTGATTCTCTTCTCTGTATGTCTCCTTTACCTAAGCAATCACCAAGATTTCTTACAGGTTTTTCATTAAAAGATTTCCTACACGTGGCTCAATTTTTAGCCCCATTTCCACCTGAGTCGCAGCTCTCATCACCTAATTTGAGGACTACTGGAATATTCCCTTAACCAGCCTCCCAGTCTCTATCTTGTCTTCCCTCTGCTGTGCCTACTATACATCATACACTGCTGGTGGCTTCACATCATGTCGCCACTTTGCTCAAATATCTCTAAGACCCCCATGTAGCCCTCCACGATGTTTTTCAACCTATGCTCCACAGACATACTTCACTGCTACACCAACAAAGCAGCTCCGTTTTTATTTGTTCTACACATTACATTTTTCTGCAACAGATTTCACTAGGAAAAAAGTGTTCTACAGCTAAAAACAAAACAAGAGAACAAGAATACAAAAGGCACTGGCCTATAGAATCAATCCATGGAATGTATAATTGGCTTTGCTGTGCCAACTCAATCTTCTCTTTATTAATGGATTCATGTATTCAAGTAACATTTATTGAGAATCTAATATTTACTAGGCACTATAATTAAATATAAAAGATAAAGTATCTACCTTCATAAAATCTACAGCCCGATAAGACAAACTGGCAATAGTAATAAAGTGTGCTAAATTCTCCCAAGAGAAAAAAAATCTGCATAAAATAGGGGAAGTGAAAAAGAATAGGGGAAACGAGAACCCTCTCCAATCCTGAGGTTCAGAAAGTGTAAAAGAATAAAGAGTCTCCAGCTGAGAGGGTTACAGGGGATTCCAGCAGCCTGGGGGGAAAACTCAGTTTTAATTAAAGCAAGAATGTGAAAGAAATAAGAAGAAGACAGAGGATAAAGGAGTTTGTTCATCGTGGGCAGAACTGCACAAGGTACAGTGAAAAGGTCTGGGAGGAAAAGGAATGGTATAAGGTTAGGTTGTAGAGAGGAAGCAAGATAAGCCATTTGAGAGCTCCTACGTAAGGAATCACAGGTCTGATGGGTTACAAGGTTACAAGCAAATTAGTTGAGGAGGTAAGATGGTGGGGAGGGAAGAAACTCGATAGCATGTCAGGATCCACCTGTGGCATAAACAGATGACTTTACGCATAGAATTTCTGGTGGATAGAGACTTCTATCTCTCTATAGGTCGCCATTTGTGTACTGGGTTAATTTCTTTTAGACTCTAGTTAAAAAGAAAAGTTTGAAGTTGAGGCTTCAGACATATATACAGCCTCCAGATTTCTGAGATCCTATGTGTCAATAGGCTCCCCAAGGGTGAACAATAGGACATTTTCTTGGTATACCATTCAGAGGCCTGCAGGGTGCCGTGTACAGAGTACACATTTAGTAAATGTTTCATGGTTAGAAAAGTACTGCACATTATCCTTAATAATCAATAGATTTATCTGAAGCCAGACTGCTTGAATTTAACTTCCAAATCTGACTTTTACTAGCTATATGCGACCCTGGGCAAATCATTCAACCTGTGCCTCAGTTTCCTTACCTATAAAATAGTGATGATAATAATACCCACCTCAAAGGGCTGCTGTGAGGACTGAATGAATTAAAACATATAAAGTGTTTAAAAACAATGGCTGGTACACAGTAAGCACCTTCCTGAGGCATTATTTTCATACAGCATGAGATCCATTAGCTTTGTAAAGTTATACTACTATACAGTGCAATGAATATGTTAACTACTTTTTCAAACTTCAACCATCACTTATGGCTGGTCTATGAAGTTATTGCTTACCTGGATCAAAATTATCACCAAATATTCTCTTGGCAGGAATCTTCAGGGCCATAGCAGGAAATTGTTTCCTTAACTAGAAATTGAAAACATAACATTATATGAACTTAATTTTATAGGTCTTCCAGTTATACATGTACCAAAACAAAATACAATCAGATTTTCAAAAACATCCACCATAAGACATACCTTTAAGTATATCATGATCAAATGTACAATATTAAATTATACCAATAAAATATCATTAGTCTGATTAATCCCATTTTGTCCCAATAAAACACTTAGTATCTTTGTGACCTGGAATAAGTTACTTAACATCTCTGCACTTCAGTTTTCTTGTTGGAAAATGGGGATAATCTTCGCACTTACCTTAGTGATTCGTTGTGAGGCGTAAGGAAAATCATTTATGTTAAGTGCTTATACTAGAACCTGGAGTACAGGTTTTGAATACGTTACTCACCGTTTTGTTACCTCAGGAGATGTGTTTGTGTTCTCCCTAAGTGAACACACTGACAATTGTTTTCTGAGAAAGCTGATGAATTCTGCTTTCAATACCCTCTGCTCTAGCCTTCCTCCTATTAATATTTGTTTCTCAGATTTGCTTATCCCCAGAGAAAGAACAACTTCGTCCTGAAGAAATTAAATTTGGGGCAGTAAAGCCGTAAAAATGGGTAAATGCTTATTTTTACTGTAAGCTTGATGTCAAAAAACCACACATACACAGTCTTACCGATCCTTGCATTCCTCTAGTAAATTTAGATGTTTTAGAAACAACAACCAAACATACACTATGTATACACAAACACACACACACTATATATATACCTCCACTGACAGGAAATACAAATAGGAGAATGTATTAATCACTCTACACCATGAGCATGCTATCAGCAAAATTCAGACTGAAAAATCTGTAGACAAATGACCCTGTTTCTTTCAACAAAAAATTGTAAAAAAAAAAAAAAAGGAAAGAGAGGTGGAGGGGAAAACTTAGTGATTAAAAGACACATCATAAAATCAACTATATTTCAATAAAAATTTTTTTAAAAAGTTAAACAAAAAAACTTATAACAATTTGTTAAAAAAAAAGACACTTCATAGACTTATCAACCAGTTTATATGACATTAAGTATTTGATATTAAGGCATTATTGTTAACTATTTTTAGATGTGATAATGATATTGTATGTATATTTTTTAAAGAATCTTTATCTTTTTAAAGATGTATACAGAAATATTTACAAATGGAAAGACATGATGTCTGAAATTTGCTTCATAATTACAGTGGGCTGGCTAATAGAGATGAAACAAGTATGGCCGTGTATGGTAATTGCTGGAGATGGATGGCACGTTACATTATTTTCTCTATTTATACTAGTCTCTCTACTTCTGTATGTGTTCAACAAGCTTTTAATAAAAAGCCTCCAAATGCAAACTACAGTCATAAATACACATTTAAACTGACAGTTAACATTTTACAGATTGCAAATCTCACTTTTTCTCTTTTCTTTATTCTAAAAGGAGCATAGGGAAAGAATTTGTGTTTTCAAACTTGGAGAAATCCAGTCCAGGTTTAACTTCACTTCCGTAGTTTCAAAGAACACAACTGATACCATTCCCCTGTTTTTTTCTTAGCTCCTCACCACAAAAGGCAGAATTGGAAGGAGTTATATAAAAAGAGAGGAAGACATAGAAAATGGGAAAATAAGAAAAAGATGAAAAAAGGAAGAGAAATACAGGAAAAATGAGGGAGATGGATGGTAAAGACTCAACTAACATTAGGGGGAATTTTCCGCAAAAAGCTTAACATGGGTTGCTTGATGGAAAGAGAATTAAAATGATCATGTGGGAGGAGTGCCCCAAATAAACTTTCCTACTTTACCTTTATAATTAAAGATACTCAAATGTTAACACCTAACTTTCATGACTTAAGGAAACACAGGAAGTTGTGCAGCTAGACAACATTTGATTCATTCTGGCCCATTTAGGAAGTAATTTACCTCTTAATTGAGATATGCTTACCTTCCCCCATATTTAAAATATTTTACAAATGATAACCCATAGACATATATCCATCGAACACTATTTTTAAAATCAAGAGACAGGGATAAGAAAACTGAAAAAGTTAACTTTTAAAATATGATACAGTTTTTTCTGGAGGATGCCTAATAATCTACCATTTTTAAAATAACAACATGAGGAGACTTCTATTTATTGTTAGAGCAGAAGAAATTTAAATTTGTGATTTGACGCCCAATTGCTTTTTTTTCTTAACTGAAGCAAAGCTTGGAACCCAGAGCTGTCTCAATAACCTGGGGTCTCTAATGATCAACACAGGCAGTGTCCTCTGGCCTCCTACGTATGCATAACCTTAAAGGCAATGCTCTCCACAAATACTGGTCCCTGTGTAAGATCTGGCCTGATGTGTTACAATGACCATGGTAGAAACTGTAACTGTAAAACACTGGATGAAAAATAATATCTGAACTATTAATACATAAAACAGGTTTTAGTTATTTAAATAACTAATGATCTCTCAGGTAACTGTCAGGCTTTTGAAAGTCAATATTCATTTCAGCTGTGTTAGCTACTTAAAATCTGGAACCTTAGACTAATTTCTAACAGAGAATGAAACCATGGAAGGTAGGTAGGCTTATGACAGACTTTCAGACCTAAAGCTTATAGTTGGGCAATTCAACCACAAATAGCATGATGATTAACAATTATTAGAAAGGTAGGTAGAAAGGATTTATTTCTAATCTCCTATGACATTGAAATGTATTTTAAGCTGTACATTTAGTTTTCATATCCTCAATAGTTTATCTGGAACTTCTCAACAGTCCTCTCTCCACCCTTTTTGGTAAGAATTCCAAAGTTAGGATGTTTTGAAGAACCTCTTACTCTTTTCTGCTTATCTGATATATATATATGTATTATTTAATTATCAAATAAATCTCATTTTCCAGTTTTCTCAGGTGTTTTGTTTTAAATAAAAATCTTGTAGACTGACTGTTACTTACAGTGTTGTAAAGCTTATCAAACTCCGCATATCTTCTGAAGACAAACCACTCACTCCTGCCCACTGAAACCAGAACTTTATAAACCTGTGGAAATAAAAAATAACAAAATAAAATTTGATCACAAAAAAAACCCCATTAGCTATTTACATATGCAAATAACCTGTTTTCATACTCATGAAACTGGTATTAGACATTACTATTTATACATGATTCTCCAAGATACAGAAGTATACCAAATGAAACACTTATTTTATCTTGTTGAAAAGTGTTTTATTTTTAAAATGTTATGAAATATTTCCATAGTTTTCAGAGAATAACACAATGAATACCCATGTACTCATTATTTAGATACTCTGAATTCTAACATTTGGCCATTCTTGTTTCAGATTTTATTCCCCAAGAATAAAACATTATAGTTTCAACGGATGCCATTCTGCTCCCTTCTTCCCCAGCAGTAACCATTACCACAAAATGATAAAGTATTTTCAAAAGGAATGACTGGAACACAGTAAACACTAAATTATTAGTTCTCCTTTCAGGGCATCTTTTACACAGTATTTTTCAAACTAAGAATTTATCCTCAGATTTCCTACTACCATCTTAACCTGTGTTTAATATTTTCATATATATATATATATATATATATATATATATATATATATATATATACACACACATACATACATAATTTCACATAACCATAGTCAACAACCCTATGAAGTAAGCAGAATAAATTACAACCCCCATTACAGATGAGGAAATGATGGCCCCCTCAAAGTTAAGTAACTTGCCCAAGTTCACAGACTTGTGAGACTAAAATCTAAATCTTCTAACCCTCCATGCACTAGAACAAGTATCAAATCAACAGTTATAATACAGAATCAACTCTCATAATTCATCCCACAGATATTCTCAGAATATAATTCAACATACCAATGTACAGAAAACAATCTGGAACCCCAAAGATCTTTTATCATTTCTAAAGAGAAAAATAACAAGTATCCAGGTATATGAGGAAAGGTTCACTGATGTATGGCTTGGGTTATCAATCTCACTATTTTACAGTGAAGATGAGGGGAAAGAGTTATTTACAATACAACTGTCCATAGTCTGTTAGATAACAGAGTAAAACAGGTTTATTTTAGAAGACGGGCATACAAAAATGTATAAACTATCCTTTCCCACAAAAGACTGGAAAGCTACACTCACCAGTTCATAGTTAGATAATACTGTGAAAAAAGATCTCCCTGATACTGCATATGATTATAATGTAGGAATTCTGCAGTATTGTTGAAGATATGGTCACATTAACAGGTCCCTAGTAAGAGGGGCCCCAGAACGTAAAGCCATATCCCCCTGTGAGAAAGGGATCAGGGCTCACCCGGAAAGTGAAGCAAAGTCATTGTATCAGTTCCCTGGATAAGTGATGAATCACTTAAGCAGAGAGAAGAAGAGCATCCAGGCACCCTACGTGAGCTACAGGGGTAAGAGGATTTCCTGGTGTTAACTAAGAGGACATCAAGTTGTCCTAAAGGAAGCTACTGGGTGTAAGATATCAGAATCGTTTATGACACTGCTCCCATGGGAGAGAGTGCAGAAGTAGAGGAAAAAGAACCTAGTCCAGCTGCTGACAAAAGTTGAGCCATGTTTGTAGGAGGAGACTACAGATTTATCTCCTACAGCATTCAGGATCAGATAGGTCTGGAAGCAGGCCTGCTACCAAAGGATCAGAGACTTAGGTTTATTTGATTACGAGCTTCTTGAACAAACAGCACTGTTTGTGCTGACTTCCCAGTGGGATAAGGTGGCTTCCCATAGATACTCAAGTACAGCTAAATGAGAACCCAAACCTAAGTTCCAGGCCGAAGCAGCTCTGCTGCAACTCTATTTACAGGAGCTAAGATAAAGCCCTGTGAAGTTATTAATTAGCAGGATGATTTATGAACAAGGACTTATTAAGTTCTAATAAAATGCCAATAGGCAAAAACAAAACCTCTTCAAATTTTAAAAAACTCTCATTTGCAAAAAATGCACAAGATTTCACAGAAACAGTACAATAATAACAGAACAATAAATCTTATTAAGTTTTTAAAAAAATATTTCCTTATTGCCTGTCTTGCCCCACTAGAATATAAGTTCTTTGAGAGCAAGGGCTGTATCATTCTTGCTACCCACTGTATTCCCAGTGCCTAGAACAGCCTGGCATAAGACAGAAACTCAAGGACAATTTGTTGAGTGGATAAATGAAAGTATAATTTAGACTTGGTTTAAGTCAAGACATCCTAGAACACAGTCCATTTCTCTGTAAAGTCGTTTAAAAGACACACGAAAACTAGAGTATAAAAATATTATTGAATAGTTAACACAGTGTCTATTTTTGTTCCCCAATAGTACACAGACATGCTGAAGCTGGACAGAGTCTGTGCTGGGTGGGGTAGGGTCTATCTGTGTTGAGTAGAACCAAGTTTCCTGAGGACCGGGGACTGTACTGCAGTGATCAGCAACTAACATGTGAACTTAATCCTACTTTTCATTCAACTTCAATTCAACAAATACTTACTGAACGTCCATCTCTGTTCTAGGTATTGGTGAAACAATAGTGAGGGAAGTTCTTGCTTCAAAGAACAAATTCAGGGAAAGCACACATAAATAAACCCAAAGTATGTCAGGTGGTGATAACAGCTATTAAAAAACGAAATAGGGTAAGCAGGACAGAGTGTGAAAGGGGCAGAGCGTGAAGGTGTTACTTTATATAGGGTGGTCAGAAAAACCCTCTCTAACAACAAGGCAACATCTGAGCATCTGAAGGAAGCAAGTGAACAAGGTGATCTGGATAGAGCCTTGGAGAACTCAGGGGACACCTCTGGGGACAGCTGGTAAGAGTGACGCTATAGGCCTCCTCGACCTTTTCACAGAAGACATGGCAATACCTCTACCACGAAAAACAAAAGGACACCTGAGATACCCCACCGCCTGTATTTGCTATGTATGAACTTCCATCAAAGTTGGCAGGAGCTAATGCCCTTGAAGGAGAGAATGGTCCAAAGGTAAAAAGTAAGGAGAGGGAAGGAAGGAAAACTTCACACACTCCACTATCTTATGCTAAGTATACCGACCTCTTGTTTACCATCAATATGATGTTTCTAAAACTGGCTTATACGAATGTGGAAGAAATGCTGAAGATATTGCTGCAACATCTGAGGAGAGGCAAATGGCCAGACACACACTGCAATCTCTCTGCTCTGGGCTTCTATGCAGGGTGTGGAGGTATGCTTATTAAGGAAGAGAGAACAGAAGACAGAAGGGCTGTTTCCAGCTCCTTGTCTGAGGCTCTGGGAGAAAACCACCATTGGGGGGCCCCACCCCACCTAGTTAAGAAGGCAGAGTGGGGTGGTCCAAGGGTTTAGTTTAACTCCTCAGCTTTCCTCAACTCCCATGTGACATGGACCTGAGCTGAAAGTCACTTGTCATGGCACTCAGCTGGCAGGGGCCGGGTGACCCCCTGGTCAGAGGCCAGGGTAGACCACCTGAGTCAGGAGAAGGTGGAGGGCACGCAGAGCCTCAGTGGGGTCTACAGCCATCACGAGCCAAGGGGAAGCTAAGTCAGCAGTCCGTCACCACGACCCTTGTCAAGCCAACAAAGGACAGATCACAAATCAGTTCATCAACTGCAGATGCCAGCAGTGGCTGCCAACAAAATGCCCAGGGCTGGCAGGTCAAGCACAGCTGGATGTTTGCCAGACCAGTCACTCTACACCTGGAATGGTAAAGATCTAGACGATGACAAGAACGCCAAGCCTTCACCAGGCTACCATGAGGTCAGTCATCAACTGAACAAACACTGAAAGGGGACACCTCTCCTGCCACAAACCATGATGCCAAGTTGGAGAAGGAGTGTGTGTTCAAATAAGAGAAAGAGAGCACAATGAAGACAGCCTGGGCATTTTTACTTAAAAGAACTGCTTAAATTTTAGCTCAAACTGTTGAACAGAATTGGGTTAAATGAATTTCTTCACACTGCTCAGTGGGTGGGGCCTTACAAGGAAGGCCAGATCAGTTACAGACACGATAAATGACATTTTTTTCAGGGAGAGGAGGACAGCAGATCTCTGTATATACTAACAAGACTACTGGAACTAAATACAATACATTTCATTACACTAATTAGAAAAGTGACTATTCTCCAAATAGCGGTCACTGGTACACTGACTCAGCCAAATATTCATTGTGCTTATTCTTTATAAAGTCCTACAGTAGATACCATGGTGATAAAAAGTAAAATTAGAAATGGACTTTACCTTTATGATGAAAAAAGGAGATAGAATACTCATTTAAAAAATTAAATATTTTTAAAATGGAGATAGGAAATGACAAATGTCTTAAGATACTGTGGAAATTTCAAGACAGTGGTTCTTCACATGGGATCAATGACTTTTGGAGTCCATTGACCCCGAGATATGATGTGTCACAGAACCACATGTATGCACATTTTCTGGTGAGATGGTCTATCAGACAGTTTCACAAGCTTCTCCAGAGAGGTAAACAGGCAAAACTCTGCACTAAAAAAGGAAATTGTATTCCATTATAGTACACAGAGAAGATTGTGGAGGATATATCATTTGAAAGATAAGTAAAATCTGCAAAGTCTGGGGAGGCCATTCTAGGTTAAGGAAGAACAGCAGAATTGGAAATATTCTCTATGTTCCATTTTGTTCCATATGCTTTACATTACATACTTACAGTAAACCTCTTCTTTTTCTCTCTGTGTTCATCAGAGCTGGGAATGCTTACACTTGGACAGCTTTCCTTGTAGTCCATGGTATAATCCCTTTGAGTTTACTGCCTCAAAAGGACACCAAAAAGTGAGTCCGAAGAAATAGTCAGCAGAGGACAAACACAATTAGCTAATCCAAAACATAAAACCTCTTGAGGTAATGTTCAAATTCCATCATGCAACCTTAACCAACAGAAAAAAAAAAAAAAAAAATTAGCAAAACGATTTTAAAATACCGTGATTTGCCATTCCTTGCTCACAGAACCCATTTTATGCTTATTCTGGCAGGAATTTACTTTTGATCATCAGTCTCAGCCCAGGTGAGAAACACAGTTTCTGTTATGTCCCTGTCAATAGCTAAGTCACAATCATTTACGTCCCATCTGCCTTCTTTTCTACTAAGAAACTCCGGGAGTTAATATACCATGGCTCATATGGACTAAGGGCTAACTCTCAACTAAAAGGACTCTAGTTTGATGGATTTAAGAGCAGGGTTTTTCAAAGGATGGTTTTCAAGTTTTTAGCATCAAGATGAACAGGTGAAGTTTGCTTCAGATTAGGAACCTGTATAGTAAGCTAATTATTTACCCCCCATTTTACAAATGAGGAAACTGTCACACAGACAGGTTAAATGATTTGAACCCAGGCTGTCTAGCTCCAGGGTCCTGACTCTTACCCACTGTGCTAGGCTGCATTTTAACAACTATGGATAATTCTTATGCACTGGACCCCTGGTCAGAGATATTACAGTAGATCTTCATACAAAACAAATCCAATTATGCTAATATTATCATCCCACCCACGGACAAAGGGCTCAAGATGTCACACTGATGTCACCTTTGCTACACACAGCAGCCCACAGTCTCCACTGACACCAAATAATATCTTTTAAAGGGTTAGTCTGCCAGGTTCCCTCGGTGATTAATTTCAGGAAGTCACTCTGAGCTAATAGTTGCAAATAAATTATATTCAAGTAATGATTTCAAATATCTATCAGCAGACATCGAATAATCAGGTATAACGAAATTTAACTGATTACAAAGGTGGTTCCTTTGAGATGATTCAAAGCCTACTTTGTTGGATTTGCCGCTGGAAATGCAGTCAGGAAGGATTTATATGCGGTTAAATTAGTTGTTAGAAAACATGGTCCCCTCCTAAGCTTAGGGTGCAGCATCTGTTACAAGTTAGAGTACCCTAAAACCCCACAAGAGCAGCTTCCCCCCACCCTCCACTAGACCAGGGCACCATCTTGACAAGAGCCTTGTCCTCCAGGCACAGTGCTCTTCTGCTAAACAAGCAGAGCACGTGGAACCCACAGCTCTGCAAAGGCAGAGGAGCCCTGCCCAGGAGCCCCAGGACCCACGTCAGCGCATGCTGCCCCACCCGCAGCAGACATGATGAGAGGGCGAAGGCTATGCTGCTACACTATCCACACCCGTCCCTTGAGAATGTGGGATCCA
This sequence comes from Balaenoptera ricei, assembly GCF_028023285.1. NCBI lineage: Eukaryota > Metazoa > Chordata > Mammalia > Artiodactyla > Balaenopteridae > Balaenoptera > Balaenoptera ricei. The sequence goes on from NC_082655.1 coordinate 70,262,880, forward strand.
GGGGGTGGCAGGGCCTGCTGGTACTCTATTTACGTACGCGCCTGAAAGCCTACTGTGCCTTACCGTGCGTGGTCCGGAGGAGCAGAACTAAAGGAGAACATCACGCCTCAGGCCTTCCCTATGGAACGGACATTAAGATATGACATTAAGTGGCATCAGGAATAGACGAGGGAGAAAGACCTGGGGGGGAAGGATAAGTTGTCCACACAAGGTGCCCAGGGGACATCTCAGCCTACGTGGACAGCAGGCGGTTAAGTGTAGAGCCCAGCACTCAAGGGGCACACTCAAATCTGGGCCAGAAATACCAGTCTGGCAAGAGTGCTAAATGGTCCCCATTTGCCCTTCCAGATCCACACCACTCTTCTCCACCCGCCACGGCCCAGAAGGCGGGCCTTGTGGACCTCACACTGAGGCAACCTGCCTCCTGCCCTTGCCCTCTGGCTTCTGGTTGGGTTCATCCAACGCGAGGCACTAGCAGGAGATGGAAGGGTAGGAGAAGGTATTTAGTCCTCTTCCTCCCTTTCTAACAGGCAGCGGTTTCTCCTCCCAAGGCCACAGTCCCCACCAGGCGACCCCTCTCCCACAGATACAGTTAAAGGTCTGGGAGTAGTACGGCTTCCAAACGGCTTCCAAACACCGTTAGAAGGGGTGCTTCACCACACCCTGCTGCTGCTGCTTCTGTCACCTCTGCCCACAACAGCTTAGTAAATAGTCCCTTTGTTCGAGTCCCTTCAATTACTCAAGTGGGTCACGACTGATGCAGTAACTGCTACCAAGAATGACCCCAGGAAACAGACCCTCAAGAATGGGATGCATGTTTGATGCATCCTGATAACCTTCCTATAGAGGGAGAGGAGGGGAAACTGATAATCTGGCACATAGTGATACCAAGATCACTCAAATTCCCTGTCACAGGATGAAGTATAGGTGGTGAGCAAGGTGCTGTAAGTCCAAGTAGATGATGAAAATGTTGATTTCAAAGATTGTGACATGGGCTGCAGCTGCTTCTGATTGTCTTTGAGAATGTGCACAAAGCAAACAAATCGAAAGTTATGAATTCCCAAACAGATGAGTGGAAAATCTATGGCTGTTATAAAGGAGTCCTTTTTTTTCTAATAGCTGCTAATCTGATAGGACTAAGGATCAAGCCACAGTCTGATGATAAGGGCTGCAGAACCAATTAAACATGCAACCCTGCAAAGTCAAATGATCCTAAATCATGGATGCAGGCACTCGGGCAGATACAAATGAGGCTAGGAATGTTGAACTCCACATTCAGCTGAACATGTCTGCTGAAAGCAGCAATTTACAGCCCTCTGAGAAGACCCAGCCTCCTAACCCACCTTCCATAAAACCCTTTCAAGTTGTTTCACAAGGGGATGCCACTTCTCTTCACCACCTACTCCCACTAACCCCTCATGGCCTCCTAATGGGAATTAAGATGCCAAAAGAGCCCAGAAAGAAGTTCAAAGCCTACTAAGAAGAGACTATCTTCACACCAAAAAATCTGCAGAATCTCAACAATTAAACCAGGAGTTTGAGGAGCACATATAGGAGTATATTCACAGGATGTTAGACCAAGGAGGACTAAATATAAGATTACTGTGGCCCTACACACAGCCACAGATGTATCCCACCAAGCTTTCTCCAGACCTTACCTAAGAGGTACCAGCAGCCATTCACAAGGGTGACTGTCCACTGGGGAAAGAGAAATGCGTAGTCTTTCCAAGGGTTACCGGACACTAGCTCTGAACTGACACTAACCCCAGCAGACCGAAAACGTGGTCCACCAGTCAGAGCACCCATCTCACTCCAGAGAGGAGGTGAGAGATAAAGTCAACCCTGGTATCTCATGGTGGGTCCAACGGGAGCACAGGCCCATCCTGCAGTTATTTCCCTAGTCCTAGAATTTTAGTGGAAATAGATACACTTAGTAACTGGCCAAATCCCTGCATTGATTCCCTGTTCTGTCATAAAAGCCATTAGGGAAGACAGGGCCGTGAAGAAGCCCTTGGAACTCTCCCCCGTTTCCCCACAAAGAAAGCAAACCAATAACTATACCCCATCCCTGGAGAAGCTCACAAACCAGTACCACTATCAAACATGTGAAGGATGCAGGGGTGTTGGTTCCTAGTACATCCCCGTTTGACATGCCTGTTTACCTAGACCAAAGCCAAAAGACCTTAGAGCATGACTATGGATCACTACAAATTTAATCAGATGGTGATGCCAATCACGCCTGCAATTCCAGATGGGATATTTTTGCTGGAGAAAATAAGCATAACCCCTGACATCTGGTAAGCAGCTACTGACCTGGCAGAGGGTAAGGGGAACGTAAAATAAGTACTAGAAGAAAAAAGGAATGATTACCAACTTGAGCCAAAAGATTAGCTACAGACGCAGAGACTACAGCAGCTTTGTTTTAGTTTCTTCCTGTTACGTTACACAAAGCAGTGCCTCCATGTGGGAGCACGAATGAACTCGCTGCAGTGCCTAGAGGACCTTGCGTTTCCCCTGAGTTCGGAACAGGAGCTTTACGCCCAAAGTGTGAGTGAATACTAATGGACAGAAAGAGGAAAACTGCGCTGGATATTCTCTATTTTTCTTTTCAGATCCATCTCCACCCTGCTCCACACCCCAGGGCACCAACCTCCAAAGCCTGCACCCCACAGGCTCCCTTGCCCTCTAGCTGCTGGTTGATTTCATCCAGAGAGGCACTGGCAGGACACGGGGTGGAAAGAAAGGGATCAGGAAACATAATTCCTCACCCTGCTCCCTCCTGGGCAGGCTGCTGCTTGGCAGTTGCTGCGTTCCTCTCTGTAAGGCCAAAGCTTCTGTCAGGAGATCCTTTCTCCTTTCTCCTTTCTCCTATGACTACAAATTGTACAAATGTACAGTTCTCTACCTCGGGTCCTTGGACACGTTTAAATTCTCTGAGCCTTAGTTTCCTAATCTAGGAAGTGAAGCTAGCAACACTTCATATGGTTGTTTTAAGGATTCGAGATGAGTGTAGAAAACCCAGCACTGCACAGGCAGTCAATAAACTGAATCAAATACATAACAACTTGTTTCAAATTTGTTTTTATTCCTTCATTCAACAAACACTTACTAAAACTTTCATTATGCATTAAGCAACAGAAAGACAAAGATAAAATTCTACTTGCAAGGAACTTACCTAATGGGGTTGAATGATAAGCAATACAGAACTTTCAATAGTTGGCTAAGTGTGATTTTAGATGTATGCATGGTACCCTCTGAGAGCACAGAAAAGGGACACAGATGCAGACTGTCATGTATCCTCAGTCTCGCTAAAAATAAAGCCAAGCAGGTATGGGCGCAGAAGTTTGAAAGACATCACACTTGTTTGCCTCAATTTTCTCTGGAAAAAGGAGCTAAAGTCATAGGTTGAAAATGAATATACTGCTGTGAAGAAAAACGTAGAGAGATTAAATCACTTGCCCTAGCTAGTATCCAGCAAAAAGGCGATAGAGCTAGGGTTCAAATCAAATCTGTTCAACTCCAAAATCTATATGTATTAGTTTGCTATACCACACTGTCTCTCCTTAAGAAAGATTTTCCTTTCCTTCAAACTAAATCAAACCGGCAACCTAACAATATTTAACATTTAGTGGCTAAGCAAGATTATAAATCAGACTGTGCTTTACTTGTATTAATCTGATTGCTCCTCACAACAGCCCCACTGAGAGGAAACGTAGGAGAAAATGAAGCATAAAAAGATGAAGTAACTCACTCCAGGTGGTGCAGTCAGGATTTGAACCAGCAGTGGTCTGATTTTAGGACCTTTACCCATTATACCACACTGCCTCTCCAACATATATATGCTCTAAAGAGTCCTCTGGAAAGGAATGAAGAAGGTTCATAGATGTATTTTTAAGTGGTCAGAAGTAAAATTTTGAAAAAGCAACCCTATTACTGTAAATTTAAGGTATATTTATTCAGTAAAACTGAAGCAATTAAAATTCTGCAAAATCATCCAGTGGCCAGGCAGCCCCATAAAACAGAATGAGAAGAGGACTGATACAAGAATCCCACACTAAGAAAGAACAAAAAGCTGTGTTCACGTGCGAATAAAAGTTGGGACTTTTGGGTAGGTTAATAGGTATGCAGGGCTTTTCAAAGAGGAACCAGAAAAGAATTTGCCTTCACTCTGCTGGAGAGTCACAAGATAATCTTGTAGATTGGTTCCCAGGAGCAGCTGGCTTGCCTAGGGGTAGATCACATGGCTCTAAGAAGACGTAGTTCAGATACTAACCCAGAAAGGAAGAACTAACCTTAACATCCAGCTAATGAATTAACTCAGACAAGCCCAACATAACAAAAAGAAGTGGGTCAGATGAGAACAGAACTTTCAGAAGCCAGCTGGATCTTAGGAGTGAGAGTGCTTAGCAAAGATAATGTAACGGCTAGTAAACATTGTATTTATAGTGTTTCTCGACAAGGGAACATTTGGGAATGCCCAGAGACATTTTTGGTTGTCACAGCTTGGGGGGCTGCTAGTGGCTACCTGTCCAGGACGATGCTAAGCATCCTACAATGCACAGGACGATCCCTACAACAGAAACTTACCTGGCTCAAAACGTCAATACTGCTGAGGCTGAGAAACCAACATTTACTGAGTACTAACACCAGGCACTGTTTTATGTGTTCACATCTAACACATCACTTACTCCTCACAGAAGTGTCATTATTCCCATTTTACAGATGAAGAAACCTAGGCTATCAGCTCCACATCCTCACACAGCTTTGGGTGGCAGCACTGTGAAGCGAACACGGCTCTGACCCAAGAGCCCAGTGTGAACATGCTGCCTCTCAGTTTCCTATGGTACTCCTGCACACCCCCCCTTCTTCTAAATCACCTCTGGAGAAACAAGAGATGAAGGGAAGGGAGCATCAAGTGTCCATCAGCAATTGGGTTATAGAAAGAGAGCCACGCATAGGAAAAGCAGCTTCCCACTCGGCCACCAGGAGGGGTCAGTGCAGCACAGACAGTGTCAGGAGTGCTGCTGAAGACATCACCCATCAACATCTAACCAACAGCTTAGTACAGAGCAGGCTCTGGGGTGGGGGTGGGGGGGTGTCCCATCACAAGGACGATCAAGGGCTAAATTATGAAATAAAGACAGTACAAAAAGGGATGCTACCACAGGATTTTTTAAAGCATTAACAGATTTATTTTTTTAATTTGGGGCCTGTAAAAAGCAGAAATATGAAAAAAAAAGATGAAATTTCATGATAGAAAACTGGCCAAATTCATGTTATATTAAAATTTTTTTGATAAATACTGATTAAAATAGATGGATATTAGTTAAGGATTTCTTTTTTTTTTTAAAGCATTTTCCCCTTCATCACCATGCCCATCTTTTTGTCCATTGTATGCAATTATTGTCCTGGATCTTGTCCACCTTTGTTTCAGACAGCCAAAAAAAAAAAAAATGTTCATAAGAAAGTCAAAAGATTCTTCTGCTTTTCCCTCTAAAATATAAGCAGACACATTCTTAACTCCATTTCCTTCACAATCATGAAGACTGTTTGGTACTGACTAGTGGACCCTACCCAAATTACAAGGTAGATACATTTATACCTATCAGTATCCACTCAACTAATATGGCAGAGAAGGGTCAGTGATTCACATCAAAGCACAAAGGGAAATTAAGAACAATCCTGTTCCAAAAGGAAGGAGCAGGCCTGGAAGAGCTACAGGTTTTCTTCAGCCAGGGGGACAGCACTGGATGCTGTGTGTTTGGAAACAAGGATCCAGAGGGAGCCGACAGAGACAGTCGAGGAAGAGACAAAAGAAAATCTGTGCACAGACTTTGGGCATGGCATGGGGACTGGTATGAGAAATGGGAGATGGGGACTGACCCAGAGAATAAGAAAAAGAATTGGGGGTGGGATGAGGGCAGGAATTATTCCCTGGGAGGGTACAGGTCAAGCACATAGGTTTCATTTTAAACTATATTAAAAGCACATTCCCAGGACACTCTTACCCCAAGCTAACTGGTTACTTTATTGAAAGTTTACTGTAACAGTATATAATCTGTATCTGTTTATTTCCCCCTCACAGAATACCAGCTCCAAATATATCTGAAATGTTTCAAGAGAAACAAAGCACATCTTTGTCACATCTGTAAATTAAGTTCATTGCAGAAGAGCCGAAAATTCTATTCTAACAGGATCTGCCAATGGAAGATACATAGTAACCTTCCCACACATATCACATGATGAATCAGTTACAACTTTTCCTGTTTTCCTTCCTTACTCCTATATCCTTTCTCTAATTCCCACCCTACCCCCTCTTTGATTTCTCTCTCATTCTGTAATCACAAAGCAGTCCAGTTTTTGTAGGTTTATTGCATCTCTGACTTGAGACATCTTTTATTTATTCTAATTCTCGATAAAGAAAAGTGATAAAGAATCAGAAATAAAATCTGTGCAAAATATCCAATGGGGAGACACAATACAGAATAGTCTGCACCCAAACAATTGGATAGGACTGTTCCAGAATCTGGACAAAAGTTATGTGAGTCTGTTGGTTTTCTGAAACTGGCTGCATTTTATTAAAGACATTTGAGGAAGGGACTGAGTGAGGAGGTGGAAGTAACTGCTGACAGTCCTTTGTTCTCCAATACTAAAATCAAAACTGCCAGGAGAAACAGGAAGGTCTTAAACTTACCGCAACTAACATGCCCCTCTGCTGGTTCCAGAACAACAGGGCAAGGGTGTAACCGCAGCAGCAATGCTCTGCTCTACTCTCCTTGGCCTCCCAAGGTCACCATCTTGGGTTCGCCATCACCAGAACGCCTGCCCTACTTCCGGCTTCCCAAGCTTTTCCACTGAGAGGCACACTACCACGCAGAACACTTGCAAGGATGATTCCCTGGGGGATTGTGACCACTGGCAGAGAGATGGGTGGATGGTTGACTACACGAGGCAAAAGAAAAGTGAAGGCGGGATTCACATGGAACCACCAGTGGCAAAATGCTGCAGGCCACAGGAAGCCTAGGGTAAAGCTGCTTCTGACTGGGGAGGCTGGGAGAATTCAGATTGAGGAGGCATTAAAAAATCCAAAACACAAAAACCTAACCAAAAAAAACCCCACCAAAAAAACAATCACCATCACATTGCACAGAGTCTCTTGGGAGCACCTCCAACCTGGGATCTCTGCTCTGTTCTAACCCCCTTCCAATCCATTCTTCCCACAGCAGACACAGTGATTTTTTTAAATCACTGTACATCTGATAATTTCACGCCTTTGCTTAAGCTCTTTCCAGAATCATCAATTTCTCCCCCTTTACTAGATCAATTCATTACTATACATACTAATATGCTATAATATCTTAATAAAATTCTCCCTAAAAATACAGATTGATTTATTTAACAGATACTTACACAGTGCTTACCATGTACTACAGATATGTAATTAGTCTATGCCCCAACTTTCATTATTTACATGAATGATCCTATCTGATAACACCCTTAACTAAGGCATTTTATAAGCAAGGAAAACTCAGGGTAAACACAGGTGTATAACAGGGTGATACGTATAACAGTGTGATAAAGGATACTTTACTTCAAAGCAAATATTTGCTTTCAAGATTCTTCTGACAGTAAAACTTCACTGGTTAGCACATTAGAAGAAATTTCCCAAAGGACAAAATTTACAACCAATTACAAATTCAAATTATCATACACTTTAAATATAAGCTGTAGTATGTTAAAATCCTGACCTTACGTTAGTTGTTGTCAGTAAAGATAATACGCAGAATTTTACCTTAAAGTTTTAACATTTCAAAAATTAGGACTTAATCAAATATGGGTGGAAGATCTAAATAGACATCTCTCCAAAGAAGACATACAGATGGCCAAAAAGCACATGAAAAGATGTTCAACATCACTAATTATTAGAGAAATGTAAATCAAAGCTACAATGAGGTATCACATTACACCGGTCAGAATGTCCATCATCAAAAAATCTACAAACAATAAATGCTGGGGAGGGTGTGGAGAAAAGGGAACCCTCCTACACCGTTGGTGGGAATGTAAATTGGTACAACCATTATGGAGAACAGAACGGAGGTTCCTTAAAAAACTAAATGCAGAACTATCATATGATCCAGCAATCCCACTCCTGGGCATATAACTGGAGAAAACCGTAATTCGAAAAGATACACGCACCCCAATGTTCACTGCAGCACTATTTACAATAGCCAAGACATGGAAGCAACCTAAATGTCCATCAAGAGAGGAGTGGATAAAGAAGATGTGGTACATTTATACAAAGGAATATTACTCAGCCATAAAAAAAGAATGAAATAATGCCATTTGCAGCAACATGGATGGACCCAGAGATTGTTATACTAAGTGAAGTAAGTCAGACACAGACAAATATATGATATTGCTTACATGTGGAATCTAAAAATGGTACAAATGAACTTATATACAAAACAGAAATAGAGTCACAGATGTAGAAAACAAGCCTATGGCTACGAGCGGGGAAAGAGAGGGGGGATAAATTGACAGACTGAGGTTGATATATACACAGTACTATATATAAAATTGATAACTAATAAGTACCTACAGGGAACTCTACTCATTACTCTGTAATGACCTATATGGGAAAATAATCTGTAAGAGTGGATATATATATATGTATAACTGATTCACTTTGCTGTACACCTGAAACTAACACAACATTGTACATTAACTATACTCCAATAAAAATTATTTTTAAAAACCCACAAAAATTAGGACTTATATACATATATTTTTTCCCTACCAACTCTTTCCGGTCAGAAACTGCAGATTCATCCCAGGAATGGTAAAATAAATTTAGATGATACTTGTAAGAAAATAAATTAGGCTAATGGGTGCCCTAGAATGGGAAAACCCCAGTTGAGGTTTGGGAGGCAAGAGAGAAGAAAAGAGAGAATTAAATTGCAGAAGTGTCTACACAAGTTCCTGAAACAAGTTTTAATCTATTAGAAAAAAATCACAAGTAAAATAAAAGCATTCACTCAACTGGAATATGTGCAAGGGTATGTTTATAATGAAATGAAGCAAAATATATTAAACCAAATGCTGATAGAAGACTTAATAAAACTGAAAGCTTCAACAAGAGACAAATTCAAGCATCTTATATCTATCACCTTTCTCTGAAGAGTTAAAAGCTTCTGGCATATATCTTCTCCATATATCCAGAAAATAAATGACAAAAGAAGTACAAACATTTTATTAAACAATGAAGGGAAAGAAGGTAAACTATTCTCCACAGATCAGAAAAAGGAAGAGAATGTTCAGTCTTACCAGCTCAGAAAACAAAGGGAGACAGTATTATTCGTGCCTAGAGATGCAGAAAGAAAATAAAGCTTAGGAATAATTCCTCACAAGAAAACCCAAAGCTGCAGATGGCGCCATGAAGTCTGTCTTGTCCTAATGGTTTTCTGAGTGAGTTTATGTATTTTTTTTTTAATTAATTAATTAATTTATTTTTTGGCTGCGTTGGGTCTTTGTTGTTGCGCCCGGGCTTTCTCTAGTTGTGGCAAGCGGGGGCTACTCTTTGTTGCGGTGCGCAGGCTTCTCATAGCAGTGGCTTCTCTTGTTGCGGAGCGCAGGCTTCTCATAGCAGTGGCTTCTCTTGTTGCGGAGCACGGGCTCTAGGCGTGCAGCCTTCAGCAGTTGTAGCTCGCGGGCTGTAGAGCACAGGCTCAGTAGTTGTGGCCCACGGGCTTAGTTGCTCCGCAGCATGTGGGATCTTCCCGAACCAGGGCTCGAACCCGTGTGCCCTGCATTGGCAGGCGGATTCTTAACCACTGTGCCACCAGGGAAGCCCTGTGTATTTTTTTTTAACTTGTGCCTGCCCACCTTCGTGGATGTTGGGTTTGTTGCTCTCCCTATACTTACTCCCTTCTAAAATCCAGACCTCAGTAACTTCATTGGAATCTTTTTAGGACTGAATTTCACCTGCCTTCTTCCTGAAGTGCCCATATTGTAGAAATGATGGTTGAGGCTCAATATTTAACGACTTAAAGACCCATTAAGGAGAAGTTTAAGTTCACTTTTATTTAAATAACAGGTAAGTGGGTGCATATCTTATTTTTCCTCAAAACAGTAACTGGAATTTGTGTGTGCATGTTTTCTGTCCTCCAGAAGCTTATATGTAGCAAAAAAGAAAAGACAAATGCCCAAAGAATTCACGGTAGAGTGTGATAAATTCTTAAAAAGGCATGAAAAGTCACTAGAATTCAGAGGAAGGAAATACCACAGCCAACTGAACCTATCTAGGTATTTGGGGTAGTGGTAACATGTAAGGGAGGTTTTGAAGCCTGGACACTCAAAAACAGAAAGAGCAGCAAAAGTTCTCGGTACAAACAGGTTAACAGTCATTAGTCCAATTTGTCTGAATTCCTGCCTACCTGGGGGAAAAGATGGACTCATTAATAAAAAGAGAAAGAGAGAAACTGTCATGAAGCAACCTTGGGATTTTACAGGGTATTACCATTAAAGCCTTATTTTACTTTCACATTTACAAGCATAAGTTGGAAATCACTTTTCTTATATACAGGAGATAGAGACTGGAAAAGTGGATTTGCGATCATGTTGCAGAGAACTCTGAATGCCAGACTTCTCGCTCTGGATTTCATTCTGCAGACGAGAATGTGAAGGCAAACGAATAGGGAGCTGGTAGAGCTGTAGGTGTAGAGGAGGAAATGAAATGGAGGAGTGCTTGAAGAAATGGGAACTTGGAAACAACTGGAATGGCAGGTTTGCAAAAAACTGACACGAGTCAGTAGCTATTTGCACACGGAGTGACAGGTAGAAGGAGGACTTAACGTTGCCTCAAGGTTTTATTCCTGGGTAACAGGAGAAATAACCAGAAATGGGGAGAGGGTGGAGCAGGGCAAAATGAACTGTGAATTGGCTTAAGTACTTACCAGCCCTAGTTGGAAATGTCTGCATGTGACACACTCTGGTGCCAGGCAGTTTCCAGACACTTAGGGTACAGCAGTGAACACAACAGGCAAGCACCCTGCCCCCGTGGAACTTACCATCTAGTGGCAGACAAGAGATAATAGACAAATACATATTATAGGAAGGGTAGGGTTGTATGGCATTTTAAATAGGAGGGTCAGACTGAGATAGTAACATCTGAACAAACACCTACAGGTGAGGGAGCGGCCTCTAAAAGGGGCCAGGGAAGAGACAGCAACTAACAGACCAATATCCTATTTCCTTGGGCTAGCATTCCGTGCCTATCTTACCCAATCAAGAAAACTTCACAATGATAACGAACTGCCTAGAAGGTCAATTTGTTTATACTGGCTGTTTACATTCCCTACATGAGAGAAAAGGACTGCATAAAACAACAAAACCAAAGCACTGTTAGAACATGTTTGTACAAAGCTTAAGACAATCCTCTTGTTCTCAAAGCAATCATTGATGTAGCAACTTTCAGACTTGTGATTTAAATCAAAGGTCCTGAAGAATGATTATGAATCATGCAGTTAAGCTACCAAGCAGGATGTTGCTGAGAAAAATTATTCACAGCACCATAAAGCTGTCAAAAATAAAAATAGTACTATTATCAACACAAGAAGTAATATCATCCTTCGCTTTTACAATTTGTTGCTCAGCAGAGCTGAATTCTGGTCTAAGCCCTGCCATTTATTGGTTTGGGGTCTTTGGGCCTCAGCCTTATGTATAAAGTGCAGCCCATCTGATTTTTCAGATTCCTTTCAATTCTGAGTTTCCATGTGGCAGGTTATGATTTTTATGATGTTTATTTAGTTTATGTATTTGGGTACTCTGGTTTACCTCATTTTGCAATAATATTACAAGTAAGCACCCATCCAAAATAGTACAACTTATAAGTTCTGTATAAAGTGATATTAACTTCTTTTTAAGCACCAGAGCTTGGTGCTTAAAATGAGGCTACACTCACTGGAAAAGTGCTGCCTTTCTTCATGCCTCTTTCAGAACAACCTTCAAGACTGAGGTTTCTCTATCATTTGAGAGTAGCTTTGATTTGGAGCAAGGTAGATGGATCACGTCTCTAGTACGACAGAAAAGTAATGAGACCTTTTCCAGTGGGACTCAGTCTTTGAAAACTGTTCCAAAGGAATCCCCAAGCAACAGCTCTGCAGAAGGTTTTTCTTTCTGCAGCTTTGAAGATTAATGCTCATCTGACTGCATAATAAAGAAAACAGCCAAAGTTATTGTGGACTATGAGGCAGACACTAAGTAGTAACTCATTTAATCCTCATAAAAATCCTATAAGGCTGCATCTCTTCCTATTCTCATTTTTCATATGCAGAAGCAAAGTCATAGAGAAGTTAAGCAAATTGCCCAAGTTTTCACAATTAATAAGTAGATTCAAAGCCTGCTCGCTTAATCTCCACAATCCACTGCCTGTGTAAACCTTGGTGTCCTTGTTTAAATAACAGTCCCATTACCAGTCGCACTCTTCCTGCAATCTGAATAATAACACGAAGTCAAAATAAAGCCGCATCGTAAGTTCACTACCGAGTTTCTCCTCCAGTCCTGAACCACGAAACAGAAATGTATTTTAAAGAATACAAAGTCTCTGGAGTACCTGAGGTCTCTCGAGATTTGTGTGGTGCGTGGAGGCGGGGTTCGTCCCGGAACTAATGAAGTGAACAAGTGCTGCGAAAGTAGAGCCCGACCCGGTCTCCCTCACTCGGGGGGCTCACGCCACGCGGCCGCCGGCCAGCGCCCTGCGCTCCTACTCCGCGCGGAAGTGGTACCGGGGCCCGTCCGGCCAAACCACACCTGCCTCAGGCGCGCGCCCGCGGGATCCCTCCACCTGGCCCACGCGGCGCAGGGCCCCCTGCCCATACTTACCTTCGGGGACCCACGCCCGGCGTGTGGCGAGCGGGAAGCGCCGCCACAGCTACGCCACACTCCACCGGGTCCCACGCCGCGCCTCACGCCCCCAGCGGCGCCCGCCGCGTTCCCTGCCCGGGCCCGACCTCCGGGCCCCGCCCCTCGCGGCAGGGCCCGCCCCCACCAATCAACGGCGCCGTCTGGGCCGCTGGCCCCGCCTAAAGCGTGGGGGCAGGGCTTTAGCTCACTCAGCTCAGCTCCCGGCTCGCTCCGGGGGCGGTGCTTCCGAGAGGAGCTGTAGGCAGGGTGCCGCCGGGAACGGGCTGGGGGTGTGTGACCCCCTAGGGAGGAAGGGCGGGATGCAAGCAGAGGGAAGGGGTAAAGGGAGAGAGACAGCCTTTGGGGTAAGAGGAAGAAAGGCTTGGGAAGGGGAAGAGAAGCCACTCTCCCCGGGTTCCAGCCAAGGTGTAGGACTGGGTGAGACATCTTAAAATAACAGAGTTCACTTAACTCAGGGCATTGACTAATCTCATTTTATCTTCGGGCAGGGCAGGAGTCACAAACGAATTCTGGGTTCCATGCGTGAGAAGTCACAGGGAATGGGGTTTAGAGGGGCAAAGAAAGGAAGTAATTCCTTTACTGATCTCCACCACACAGCCTCTGTTTTAAAAATTGTGGAAAGGACTCCCAGTAGGAATCCTCACTCCAGACTTAAATAAACGTTAATCATTCCCTCTCCCGTCAAACAGCTCCCCTCAGACAACTTTTCAAGAGAGCTGACCTGAGTTTGGCATTAATGCCCATAGTGTACGACTACAAGGTTTGCGACGGCATGTATGGACAGAGAAGAAAATCAGACTACTGGAAAGGAATTAACTATTAATTTATTTGATTTGGGAAGGTGAAAAACGATTTGAGGAATCAAGTCAATAACTAATTGAATTACGGTGGGGAAAACACAAGACTCACTTTGCCAGCAAGCAGGATTGATACACAGTAACCTTTGCTAGAAGAATTTCAGAAAATAATGCCAGGAGGCCAGCCTAGCTGTGTGGCCTGAAGGAAAGTCACAATAAGGAAGTCCTCAATTTCCTTATCTGTAAAATGAAGAGATTAGGCCAGGTGCCCTCATGATCTCTAAATGCCCTTCCTCACTCCACATCCTGCCAGGTTGAACAATTAAAGGAGGAGGACCACAGGGAAAGCGCTGTCCAGTCAGAAGCCACACAGAGAAATTGGGAATTTTTAGAAAAAGCCTCAGGGATCTCTGGTATCATTTCATTCAAGCTCTCCTCTCTGACTTTTCTATTTGTAATAATAATAACACTCTACTCCTAGCTCAAAACTTCAGGCTCTTCTTCCCACTCAATCCTCACATTTAGTCACTAGGTCTTTGGTTTTCTCCATTACAGGGTCTCTTCAATGACCCTTCTCATTTTCACTGTCATCTCTGTGCAAAGTACAAATTCAAAGAACTCAGAATCTTGCATCTGACCCTTACCTACTTTTTCTACCTAATCTCCAACCACTCTCTGTGTACACATTTGTCTGAAAGACTGTCTCCTCACTGTACAGTATCCACAACATACAGCCAACACTCCTGCCGCTGCCCCTGCAACCTTACAGCCACTGCTTCTCCACTCAGAATACCTCTCCTCAGTCCTAGCTACCTGTCAGGACTATGATAGCTCAGCTCAGGGACCTCTCTATGCAATAAAACTGCTATAATGCTTAGAATCTGTACTGCTCCACTTGGCACTTAGCAAGAACTACCTTGTTTTGTTTTCTCTCTTATTTATCATATTTATCTTCAAAACTAAACCATAAGCTACTCACTGGATGTGCCCAGGTTCCAGCTAATCCAGGAAGAAAAAGCTATTTTCAATATCTCAAAAACCCTAAAAGAAATTATATATTCATCAGCAATTAGGCTATTCATGTTACCCAAAACAGCAAGATTCTCTGTTTTTGTCTGAAATTTTACAACACTGAAGTAACACCAATTACTTCAAGCGAACCAAAGCTTTGATGGATAGTTGTATGTGACTGATTCAAAAAACAGGAAAATAAGTTATCATTAAATAAGACTTGTTTTGAAGACTAAATCTTTGAGATTCATGGAGGTACATAAAAATAAAAAGTAACCTACCCATTCTTTGTCACCCCATTGCCCAAACAGGTGATAAACCCATAGTAAGTGCTTAAAAATATATTCATCAGACTATGGTTATTTTCTGTTTTCCTTAAGTCCCCTCTCTCCCTTGCTGTAATTAAAATACTGGTCTTTTCTTTTTCATGCAAATAAAATTGTTGGAGTTTCCCCTTCTAATTCCAAATAAACTTTCAAGAATAAGATAAACAAGAATCACTCAGTACTTCTTGGAGTTGGACTAGAAAGGTTTTTAGTGTTCCAGAAATAAACCCTCGATTCACAGTAAGTTGCCTGTGTTAGGGGGCCCTACATACTATTAAGATCTTTAGAAAGTAAATTTTCC